>NC_031770.1:35627153-35685664 GCF_001522545.3 Parus major | reverse complement strand
TTCCTTCCTTCCTTCCTCCCCTCCATCCTTTCCTTCCTTCCTTCCTCCCCTCCGTCCTTTCCTTCCTTCCTTCCTCCCCTCCGTCCTTTCCTTCCTTCCTTTCCTCCCCTCCGTCCTTTCCTCCCCTCCTTCCCTTCTCCTGTTATAAGAAGACAAACATTGGCTCTGGTTGTGGTCTGTGCTTTGAAAATCAGAAAGTGGGATCTCACTTTTCCTGTGTTCAATGACTTAACAGAAAACTTCTAGGTAACTCCACTTAGGCTTAGTGGGTAAATCCATTCATTTTACTCTTTACTGAATACCAATACATATTCTGAGAGGACACTTTTTTTTCTGACATCTCAAGGAAACATTTAAATGTGGCATTCATGCTACATATTTTTAATTCTATTTCATACATAGATCTCATTAAGTGCCATGGGATATAAATATAAATGTATTATAAATCAGAAAAGTTACAGGTCCAGAAACAGCATTAGATCAGTGGTTTGATTTGTAGAAGGAACTCTTGTTCTTACATATCCCATTGAAGGAAATCACTGAAAATTCCGTCTCAAAAAAAAAAAAATTTAAACAAGTAAAACATGCATGAGTCTCCATGTTTTTTATGGAGAAAACATGAACAGAAGTTCCTACTTTGCCATATCCAAGGATCACTCAAATTTGCATGTATATAAATTATGATTTGGGTTCAGATTCTCTGTGGACATTTTACAGAAATTATCAGTTTCCTTGAATCAGCAGGAAGAAATCAACTATAATTGCACATAACCTATTTTAAATCAAAAATTGTCCTGATAGTACAAAATGCCCGTACAGATACTAGTATAATCAGATTTTCCCTTTTAAAAGGTGATCAGTCAAGACATCTGTAAAGAGCACCTCATCTTCTTAATTGTTATGTGGAACTTTGTTACAAGACTTTTGCAATAGGCTACTTTAAGTTTCTGATGTCTCCTTCTCTTTACTCAGGTACAGCCAGCCTGTCAGAGTTCAAGGAGCTTTTGGATGACACTTTTAGTCATATGGTTTACTTCTAGGTAATCCTGCAAGGATGTGGGGGTTATGGACATTATGGATCCCTTCCAATTTGAGACATTCTGTGATTCTATTATTATATTTAACTACACTCCTATGAGTGTGCGGTTCCCTGTTGTTGTTGGGAACTGCCCTCCAGAGGATGCCAGACTTGTCTGTTGTTAATAATGAATTATAGAACTATGGAACCATTTAAGCTGGAAAACACACTTCAGATCAAGTCTAACCATTACCTTAACTCAGTCCACTAAACCATATCTCCACGTGCCACAACTACACCTTTTTGAGCATTTCCAGGGATGGTGACTCCACCACTTCCCTGGACAGCCTGTTCCTATGACTAACAAACCTTTCAGTGAGGAAATTCTTCCTTTAGCCAACCTAAATCTCCTCTGGTGCTTGAGGCCATTTCCTCTCATCCTACCACTTGTTACCTGGTAGAAGAGCAGATCCCCACCTGGCTACACCCTCCTTTTAGGCAGTTGTAGGGAGCAACGAGGTCACCCCTGAGCCTCCTCTTATCCAGGCTAAACATCCCCGGCTCCCTCAGCCACTCCTCACAGGACTTGTGCCCCAGACCCTTCACCAGCTCCTTTGCCCTTCTCTGGACTTGCTCCAGCACCTCAATGTCCTTGTAGACCGGGGTCCAGAACAGCAGTCAAGGCAGGTCCTCACCAATGCTGAGGGAGACAATCCCTGCCCCAGTCCTGCTGGCCACACTATTGCTGATACAGGCCAGGATGCCATGGCCTTCTTGTCCCCCCAGGCACACACACTGGATTATGTTTAGCCACTGTTGACCAGCACCCCCAGGTCCTTTTCCCCCAGGCATCTTTCCAACCTCTCTTCCCCAAGCATACAATGTGGCAAGGAATTGTTGGGACCAAAGTGCAGAACCCAGCACTTGGCCTTCTTGATCTGCATACCATTGGCCTTGGCCCACTGATGCAGCCTGTCCAGATCCCTCTCTGGAGCCTAGACTCCTTTCTTAGTTTGGGGGTTTTATTTGTTTATCTGCTTGGTTTTATTTTTTCTTTATATTAATCACATATAGGGATGGCAACAAAGAATGCCATGTCAAGGCATGGACTTGGCACTTAAGGCTAACCTTTCACTTGCTTCACTGCAATTCTTACTTACTGAAATAGGATTTTAAGCTGTTTAGTACTTGTTTCCTGACAAGACCAACAACATACACTGCTAGAACAAAACTTGGTGATTTGGGGCACAAAAGTAGTGTACCTACACAAGGAGTAGTCCTCAGGGCACTGTAAAAGGGTGGGAGGAGACAAAAGAGAAAGAGATGAAATATCACACTGGATCAGCTTTAAGGAGGAAACTTGGGACAATGATAGTTAATGACAGAATATTATGCAACAAGATGAGTCACAAATGCACTTTTTATTAGTGTACCGAAAAGGAGCAGTGACATGCAGAGGCTGCATAACAGCTTGGGTGACTCGTTCTGTCTCTCCTTGTTTCATGCTTTCATGCACCAGACCCTGTGCTATGCATGTGCTGTATCATTTTCTAAGTGTAAGTGAAATAACACATAGGTTGATGTGAAGCAGAAGACAATTCTATGATACTGCTGGTACCTAGCAAAGACAAGATATTGCTCACTATTTGGAAATATTTTCTGTATTTTCTTATCATCTGCTTCTGACTGTGATCTCTGTATGAACACAAGCAGTTAAGTAATTTTACTTCTCTGCTTTCAATAGACTATTTATAAAGACACTCATTATCATTCATTATCTACTTTTAAATATAATTTTGATAATACAAGAAAACTTGCTTTAATTATTTCCTTTTCCTAGGGATTTTCTGCCTAGCTAAGATCCAGATGGAATTTCACATCAAAGAGACACGGAAGGAGACAAAGGATAGATGTTCTGCCCATGATTATGTAAAATAACAGTGAATAAGTAGGTTTTCAAGAGTTGCTCTTCCGAATGCTTTGTGTAGTGATCCTTCACTACATGAGTAGTGAAGGATCAAGAAATCCACCTGATCCAAACACTCTGGATTTTTCTCAACGTTTGCTCAAAATTGTAAGGTTTTGGTCGCCTCTTTTCAGTCCCCTTCAAACGCTATAGGAGGAGCCCTCTGTCGCCTGCCTGAGCTGTGCCAGCGGAGGGCACTCCAGCACTGCTTTTGGCAGACCAGACCTTGTCCGGGTTCCAGGTCAGGTTTTATTCCTGAGGGGGATAATAAAGAGAGTACTTGAAACCAGCTGAGTAATGTTGTTTTGCCCAGAAGCTGCTGCTAGATTTCTCAGCAATTTCTGCATTTTGTCGTTCTGCATACTTCAGAAATTGCCGTTAGATATTAAGGCCCACACCACATGTAAATATGTGAGCAATCATAAAGTCTTCTCTTTGATCTGTTGGAGTTTAGGGTGCCTTATAGCTCTCTGCACGCAGCCAGCCTTACATGTATTTTAACTGTTGGCAAAGGCTGGCTTCATTCCTACCACCAGTGGGATTTTGCTTTCCTTCTGGCTTACTGTACGGTAGGAAGGGAAAGGGAAAAGGAAAAGGAAGCATTTCAACAGGCTGTAATAAGCTGTGCTACATTAAAATGCCTTTTTGGATCATCACAAATACATCCTATCTGCCATTAGGAAAGGCTTCTGTTAAATTTTAATTTTAGACATTCAAGAACCATTCATTATGCGAATTTACCAAAACATATTGTAATAATTACTGTGTGAAAAGGAAGTCAGAACTACTGATATTAAGAGTCATCTTCTGATTTCTTTGGGGCGTTTGGAGCCAACTGCCATGACCAGGCAAGTAGGCAGACTGCTGTGGAGTTTTATTCCTAAAGTCTCAAAGTAGTATCAGATTAGGTTAATTGTTACAATATAAATCATCCACTTTGAAATGGCTTTTGCATTTGCATCTAGGGTTGTTTTGGGTCTGCCCCACTATATCTAATTGCTTGAGTCAGTATTGCTCAAATTAGTGAGGCCTGGCTTCTTGGAGCAATATGACTGGTTTAGTCTAGATGTCCAACTCCCACAATAAACATCTCATTCATGAATTAAAGTTACCATCTTTTAATGAAACCATTAAAGAATGAATGAATTAATTAATTAATTAATTAAATGTATCATAGAGACACTCATTTCTACTGATAGCAGAAATATTTACTAACTGGACCATTAATTCTGAACAGAAAAACAAGTTTTTGATAGCCGTATAATAAAATTTAAAATACTTATGAACTGGAAATTGTTCTACATCAAGAAACCAATCTCTTTTTCTGGCAACAGAAGGGCATTGCACAACCTACATTGTAAGCAAACAAGATATTAAGTAATTGTACAAGGAGGAAACTTGCAGAGAATGTACCCTCAGATAATATGGAGACAGTTTTTGGCAAGCACCACAACACTTTCCTACTTACTCTTATTTTACACCATAATAAAGTATATTGTGCAGGGAATTTTCAGTGTTTTAATAACCTCTGAAGTTTGTATTCTACTACAACATGAGAATCCTACAATTTACTTAGAAAAGAAATTTCTTATATGTTTGCACTGTAGTTGTGATATATTCTATATCCTAAATTCCACAAAGTATCAGAGTACTCCTTTCAAGTTAGTAATGCATACCATAGTCAAGTCGATCTGACAGACTGACCCCAGAACTGACTAATATGCATGAACTGCCACTGAGATTGCAAAGGTGACACAGTTCCCCTCTCTGACCTACTGCTGGCTTTCTGTGAGGCCAGCCACTGGATACCAGGGTTGAAAGGTTTGTGTGTTTTCTAGGGCCACACAATCCAGTAACTGAGATGGATATGGCAATTCATATGTCTGCCTTTGATGACTTGGTAAAAAAATGCTTCTCCTGGATTTGTTCCACAGGAAGATCCCATTTGATCTTCTATGAATTATTTTCTCTGGGCTGAAAGGTAGTTCATATTGATTACATGACACAGTAATGCATGATTACCTGATCAGTAGGCTGGTTTTATCTTTTATGAAAACAAAACTTGCCATATAATTGGTAGCATCAAAATATAGACGTCTGTAGTATGTGAGACAGTAAACATCAAATTCTGTCTAACAGTTTGCTATTAGAAACATACCAAAACAATTCAGTTAACAATGTGACTTTTTTTCCCCATCCCATTTATGGTTGAAGGTATCAGAAATATGAGAAGGCTATGCTTATTGTACATGAATAATTTGACAGCTACTGAGGATGCCATAACCTACATTGTGAGATAAATCCCTGATGAGCTAAGCAACCTTGAAGAAATCTCACTAAGCAACTGCTGTATCTCCAGAGATGCTGTGGAAATTCTGAGTAAAAATAATAATAGTAAGTTTACAAATGGAATATGTGTGTTTTGAAAATCAATACATCATTTTGTAACAGAAGGAAAAAAATAATATTAATATATTATATAATATATAATATATATATTATATAAATAATATTATATATATATTATATAATATATATAATTCCATGGTTCTAAGTCCTTTGTTGTTCTAACCAATATGTTAACAGATGGCTTAAATGACAGAATGGAGGATACACTCGTGAAATTTCTGATGATACTGGGTTTTGAAGGCTTGCAAGCCCTGTTGGAATACAAAACCACAAATCAAATTGTATGTAGTTAAGAAGTGATTCAAAAACAGCAATAAGGAATTCATTACAGACAGATATAAAGAGCTGTAGCTGTTAATGAGTCATCATTTTCATTAATATGAATGGAGGTTTACCTGTGCAATAGATAAAAATTGAGGCTCTTCTGTGAAAGACTAGAAAGATTGTGCTATTGCAGAAAATATGTGCTAGTGAGTCCTGAAAAACAAGTCTGTGTTCAGCTTCAGTAGGATTATTGAGAAAGGTACAAAGAAGTTGAGAGAGAGCACCAAGAATAGCTAGAGGTTAATAAAATGTGACTTATGAGAAATAGTTTAGTTTTGTTTTGTTTGAGAGAGAAAGCTGAAAAAGAGCTTTCCCAATGGACATACAATCTCTCATATTTGAGAAATGCTTTTCTCTGTAACCAAATATTGACTCAGCAGCTTGAGGATTATCTGGATCTCTTTGTTGGCAAGTGAGACTGGAGTGAGAATAATACCATATCCTCTTCTGGAAGAAACAAGTCGAAAGAAATTAAGGAAGAGCTGGCCTTGCATTAGCCTCAGATCCAACAACCTGTAACACCCCTCAGTCTTGAAATGATTTCAAATGGTGTTCACTTTATCTGTGTGTTTTTTATGAGCTCATTTTTATTAGCTCTGACATTAACTATCTAGATTAGGGAAAGCACTTAAGAAAAAGGTAACTAAATCTGCAGCCTGATGGATAACAGGTATGGTAACAGTTTTACCATAGGGATTTTTCCAGGGATGGTATAATTGTCTGACCTAGCAAAAGGAAACTTCTCCTACCAGCCAGACAATTAGTATTTATTAGTATATTTACATCTTCATAATTCACTACATGAAAATTTATTGCCAAGACAGAATATTCCAATTAAAACTTAGAGCTCTAAAATAACAACAGAGTGATTAGAGCATGTTAGTTATACAAAAGAGGGCAAGAGTAGACATAAACAAGAAGTATTCTGTAGTTATGTACCACAAATGAATTCTTACTCTACAGCAAAAGTGCAGATAGCTTATTTCAAGTGACTTTATCATCTTTAATATATATCACCACTTTGGTTTGCAAAAAGACAACTTTCTTTTCTTTGTACTTTCTTTCACAGTAAGCTGTCTCACATTTAATATGTGCTATGAGATGACATCTGGATATTATAACAAAGTTGCAGGTGTGCTCTCAAGTTCATGTTGTACCTTCACTTTACAGGAAGACTAAAACTTTTTTAGGTCCTGGTGTAGACAAGTCAGAATGAAGTGTCCAGGACCCCAGAGTCTACAAATGTCCCAGAAAAGTACTGTGCACATGAGACAGCTCCAAACACAGAGGAAGAAAAGACGAGTCACTTGGCTGCCTCTGTAAAAAGTGGTGGCCAACCAAAGTACTCCTTGCTTCCAGTCTGCCAGTGGAATGAAGGGGCAGGAGCACCTTCCTGTCAGAGCTGCTGTTTCACTTCTCTAGGCACTGTTAAATCATGGGTGCTTGTACCTCATGAACCCATTAACTCCCTGTTACCTCCTTATATGTGCTTGTTGTGCTCATAGGTTCTGTTTTGTGCTGGGCAGTGCTTCAGGGCTATTTCATTTAGATGCTTTTGCGCAGCCAATGAAAAGAAATAGAGCAATTTTCCTGTAGTTTGGTTCCTTCGAAGGCATGATTCTAATTCAGGAAAAAGCTAAATTCAGCAAAAATATGTATGTTATCTGTATTGACAAAACCTAATAAAGTGTAATTTTTTCCACCAAGCAGAAAAATCCTATATCAGACATATGGACCCAAAACTGAATAAAGCTGAAGAAAATAGAAAAAAAATTATATAAAATTGCTGTGGTGCATCTGTGAATACAAACACATGGATTTTTGCAGTACATACTTATTTTTAATTTTGACATAGAACAGAGATCTCAACTTAGTATGATAAAGAAGATATTCTCAGCAGCATTTAAGAATTCCAGTCTTTTCAGTTTCTTAGTTGCTTAGCAGAGCACCTTTGTGCTTCAAAGCAAAACTCTTTCAGATTGGTCAAAATCCAAGCTCTTGGTAACCCCTTCATCTCTTTTCTCACGGCTGAATTTGGTTTCTTTCCCTCCTGCTTCCTCAAAAGACTATACTTCTCACCAATGACTGTAGTTAATGTTGTTTACAACAGAAACAATGAAAAGTTAGAAAGACTGTTTTTATTATGTGTATTCTTTTGATTACTCTTTATCACTGCCACCTGATCTCTATCACTGCAGATCAAGGCAAATCTCTTGTGCTCCACAAATTTATTCTGTAAGAAAATACAAGTAGAAAAGCACACACTCTGTTTTCTGGTGGATATTGAGTTGCAGCACACTGAGTGTTTTTGTCTTGAGATATATAAATCCACTCTGACAGTTAAGACAAATGATACAAAACCAAAAAGCTCTATTAGGCCTCATAATTAATGTACAAGGATATGGACAGATGTTTGAAATAGTGAAAGGGCTTCATTTTCCATTTAAAGGCAGTTGCAAAACCCGTGTCTAGAAAGCTGCTGACAGAACAGTGTTAATGGCTGATGGTGAACCAAAAGAAGAAAGTGTCTGCAATCCAGGCAGGGAGCCTTGGAAGAGAAAAATCCTGGACAGATGGTAAAAATTCAGTCCGGGAGCTTGAAGGGAGATGGATGATCTTTTTTTTTGTGAGACCCTAGGGAGAAAATTAGTGAGCAAACCAGGAGCTCTGACATGATGCTAAGAAATTAGAATGAACAAGAAATATTTACTTTTTGCTCCAGGTGCCTGTGCAATTTTAGCATTTCAGACATAATCGGACCAAGCTGGGAATGGAAGCTATAGAGCAGTCAAATTTTGGTGTGGCTGAGAAAGAAAATAAGAGCCAGATGAGGGCTTATGTCTCACACTATGCCAAAAGTGAAAGGACTATACGAGCCCTGAGGCAATCTACTTCCTAGAGCTAAAAATGAGTATGTTAAGTGTTTTGGTAGAGAAAGGGAATGAAGAGAAAGACATGCCCATGAACTTGCAAAAAGGAGCAAATGATGCCTGTTCAGATAGCTGGGGACAAATCTATACAATTTTGATTTGACAGTGTTATCAAATAAACATGCTGGTTTCACTTAGCCTCTTGTGCTATTCAGTCATGTTGCCCCAGTCTGAAGACCTTCTGTGTTCTATGGAAAAAATGACAAAACCACACATGACTTAATGGTTGTAATTAAAGGACTATTCTCTCCCTCCTAACATGTTATGTTGTCTTTTATCCCAGAGTGTCATTTCTCCAGAGGGAGCACATTGCAATGGCAGCCTTTTGCTCTCCCTTTGTGCTGATTCACATAAATACTATAGTGCATTGCAGTAGAATATCAGGCACTGGAAATGTGGAATATCATGCTGTATAGAGAACACTTTCAAAAACTGGTAAGTGAGCCTTTGGAAGACAAGTCTAAAGACAAGTCTAGTGTAGTCTGTGGATAGTCTCAGTCCTATCAGAAGAAAGGCATAATAAGACCAGATCCCAGTTTTTCCATGGTGGAATCAATGAATAAGCTTGCATTACATAAACCAGTACATTTCAGTATTTCTCTAAAGTATTTTGAAGTGAAAAATTAACCATCAGTGTCCTCTCCTCCATGCCATAAAGCAAAGGAGCCAGAGACTTATACAGCTGATTTTTCAGATTTTCTCAGTTGCTTTCCCCAGTTTTCTTCCACAGTATCTTGGAACCACATTCTTTTCTATTTTGTATTTGCTTGTAGTGAGCACAGTAATGCTGCCTGCAAACATGAACAATTTTATGTTTGTTTTTACAGTCTATCCCCTTCCTTCCTAGAGATCTGATGATTAATGAGCTGAGTTATAACATATTCACAACTTAAGGATAAAAAGATGTTGATGAGATACTTAAAATGCCAAAACACAGACATAGAAAGCAGGAAACTGCACCCTACAGAAGAGCATTGTTTGTTGCTACAATGCGGTAGAGTGTGGTACAATACGGTATGCTTTCAATGATTTATGAGCAATCATTTAACCTGCCTTCTCAGCCTTCTGGACCTGAATTAGCCTCTTGATAGCTCTGATTAACTTGGTCCCCTTCAGTCATATAATGCTGGTTTTGCTTGTAGATAAGCAGCTTTTGGTTCGTTGTATTTGGACTGTTTCCCACAAGTGGTATAAATGTGTCCTTAATGCTTCTTACAAGTTCATTAATAAGATTAGAAGGATGACTGTAATGTTTGTTGATTACTATCCAGTATACTGCTAATCCATTAGTGGTGAGGAAAGGGAAGTGCACAGCATGGATTTGAACATAAATCTCAAACAGTAGCACTTGTTAACTTTCAGCAGCTTATGTATTTTCTTGTGCTCATTGCTAATTAAAATTCTTACACGGAAAGCTTGCTTCACCCTAGGCTTGACCTGCCTCATATGATGCACTGAGGTGGCAGGTTCCTTGAATTAGGGTAGTTTGGGCATGTGACAAGTATTCTCTGATCACCTTTCTTGTTGTGACGCTCTAATAATCAGCTAGCACGCAAGAAGTGTATTAGTGTCCTTACTGTGTTAGTTCTCCTGTGTGAAAACATATTGGGATTCAGTAGGAGGGAAATAAGGTTAGGACTATTGGTAACCTTCACATCTGGCATTTAAGTTTATTCCTCTGCACTTCTTTTCCTTGCATTCTTTAAATTTACTCCTTTCTCCTCCCTCACCCTTTTTTCCTGTGAATCTTCCCTGACATCCTTCTTTTTAAAACAAAGAGATTTTTAACAAAATGTGTTTAACTAGATTTTAATGGGGATATTGGAATGGTCAGATTACTTTTGTGGGAGCTTGTATGACAAGAAAAGAAGTAAGAGTGACCAGGAGATTTCTTCTTCAGGCCTTGGAACAAAACCAGTATTTCATGAAAGCCACAGCCTGGAAGATGAGTGATTATATCGATATCCCTCAAGAGTCAGGGTATCAATAGCCAATTCACTGGGAGATTGTCACCAGCAGGAAGTGCCTGGGCCAGCACTCATGGCCCATTGCACACAGTTCTGCTCCACTGATGTCAGTGGGAGATTCTCTGGGATCTTCCATGGAGCCTGGGCTTTGCTGCTCCTTTGCCTCTCCTGACTCTTGAACATGCACAGCCTCATCTTTCGCAGTGTACTAATGCTCATCTGTGACTGGCACAGAAGCACCCTTAAACTGTTATACTCCTTCTGCCGACCTGCTAACCTCTGTGAATCTTCAGCAAAGATTCAATAAAAATTTCGGAGCAAAGAGAATTAGATTACTGAACATCTGCTCTACATAACGTGAAAAATAAATTACTATTGTTGCTAGATTAGGAATCAGAAATCGCTCCTCACTTTTAGCTTAATTTCAAGCAGGAAACTTCTTATTTATGTCAAATTGATGCAAGAGCAATTTGTTTTTTCATTAAGCCTTGCACTGAGTTTCCATTTTTAAGTCTCATGTGACCCCTGAAAAAAAGAAAAAGAAAATCACAATAACATTCCAATCTACACTTTGGACACAGAGGAAAACCAGATGTTTTCTTTAAAATATGAAGTGGTCTTCACACACTGGCCACTGTAAGAGCAGATTTGCTACCCAAAATGCTAAAACAAAGATGGAAAGATAAATTGAATATAAACCACCCTATCTTCTGCCTTAAAGGCAACACAGAATATTTCCTCTACAGACTTGATAAGCAAAAGTTTTGTGACAGATGAAAACAGCTAGTTCTTTGAACTGTGCTTGAGTCAACACAATTTCATTTAAGAAGGACCATAAGAAAGCACTATTTGCATGATTTGCTTTGTATATTTCTGTTTTATTTTAGTTTTGGAGATTCAATATAATGTACATAACAAAGATACCAAATCACGGTTTTTTCCATAAACAATTTCAATAAACAGCAAACACTGGAACTTTTTGTGAATGCATATGAGCTAGTTGAGATTAACTGCTCAAATAAATTATGCCCCAAATAAATTATGAGTCAGTCCATTCTATTTATTAGCAACCACTGGGTGTCACTGTGTCTCTACAGATACAGCTAAAACGTGTAAACAATGCCAGGTTGCTTATTCTTCTGTGTATATGAAACTCCTAACCCCAAAGAAATGAACAGGTAATGATAAGAAAACTAGCAGTCAGCTAGGAGATTACCACAGGAAAAATATACTCTCTCTGCTCTTTTTACAATCTGCAACTGTGACTGCTGGCATCAGCCTGGGCAGAGTTCATTTCATATTTCTTTCTTTGGCTACAAAAAAAACCCTACCATATGTTTTGCCCAGGCTCTGCAATTATTGTGTTGTTAAAGCCTCATACCTTACTGCATTTAGAAGCAGTTCTCCTTTAAAAGAGTCATAGTGGCTATAAATATTAACCTTAGCATGGAATTCATCATGTAAACAACTTCTCTAGAAAGAAGTTCTTTCTTCAGTGAATATTTTTTAGAAAGATTGATTATGGCACACAACAGCTCAAAACACTGTTTTTCCAACCCTCTGTTTCACCAACAGCTTTTGGTCTGGCAGAGAAAGCAAAGCCCAGGATGACTTCCAGGCTTTGGACAGACCATTGTATGCATTACTCCCCCGGAATGCTTCTCCAGCTATTTAAGTTTCACAAGACAGAGTGTCATTCTCAGTGAAGGTTGCCATGCACTGCTTGCAGGGACAGCAAAGAGAACCTCACCACCAGCAGCATCCATTCTGGAGCTGAGCTGTGCTGAGCTCCTGCCAGCAGGGCTGGCGGGTCATTGCCAGACTGACAGTGAAAAGGGCAGAGGCAGAAAGAGGTGTTGCTGCCAAGGGAAGGAACCTGGATCCAACTCATCAGGATACTTTAAAGTCCTCACTTTCAGGTCCAAGCATATAAGTGGCTTTTCAGTCCTTTTCCATAAGATTCTAACATGAGTAGTTCCCACGACTGGCACGTATGCAAAGCTCAGAAGAAATACGTGGTGATACTATCTTGGCATCTCTTGACTTAACACCAGCACAAGTAGAAAGTATTGAGACTGGCAGATAAATGCATCTAAGATCCAACATTTTTTTGGTCTTGCTGCTATGGTTATCACAGAGCAAGGACAGAAAGTGCTGGTGAAGCACATTTTTTTCTTTAGGGTCAAATAATGTGATATATCTTTAGCTATCTGAAGTATTTATGCAAGAGATAGGCAGCTGTAGGTATCAATGACACTTTTCTGATTGATCAATCTCAGCAAGGGAGGCAGAAAGGTCAGGGTCCTGAAGAAAATAAGGGAGAGAAGTACTGACTTACTGTGAGTCATACATGTTTTATTTTCTAAATTCTGAATATGCATTAGAAACACTGGTGAAGAGCTGAAGCAACTATGCAGTTAGCTCTGCCTCTGTGAGTCTGCTGATGCCTAAGCAGTTGCAAGAATTAGGGCCTTGTGGTTGCAACTAGAATTGCCTAAAACTTAGGCTTTTGTACTCCTAAACATGGACTATTTCCCCTCTGATCTGGAATGGAAACTACAGGCACTGTCACTCCCTCACCAGATTTCTTCTGTCTTTCATCTTCCTGCTTTGTTTTTGGTTTTGTCTTTGTTTTTTGCTTTCAAAAAGTAACAAAACTGACTTATTTCCTAGGGGCTCCCCAGCAGGTTTGCTGCTGCTGCCCTGTGGCCTGGCACAGCACTCTTCTCTGTGGCAGAGAGCCCAGGACGCTCAAAAGGCATCCCCTGTATCCTGGCTTCCCAGCTCCGAGACCAGCTCAGAGAGCCAAAAAACTCCAGTGTCTACATGTAGCATCCAGTCCTTTGCTGAGGAGTGGGGAGGTCTTGTGAAACCCAGTGGGAGTTGAGACTCCCAGAGCTCCTGGGCTCTGTGTTACAGCCTGGGAAGTCAGCAATTGGGGAATGTGCCAGCTGTACAGGAAGGGGACTTGAAATTTGGGGACCTCTAACCATGAGCTAGCCCAGAGAGCAGGCACACCTGTGCATTGCATGTATAAGCACAGAGTAAATCTATGTGGGGGCCACCACCAGTCTGAAATTAGCCCAACAGCTGTCAAAAACCTAACTTGATTTCTCAAATCCCAAATCAGGTCTGTAACTGTGGATGAAAGATTTATGAAGAACAGCTCTTTGAGGCAGTCCCTCCCAAGTTTGTAATGGCAATGACATCCTCTTTCCCGACACCAGGCAGAGCCAGGTGCTGCTTGGTCCTTCCCTTATCCACACAGGTTTTGCAGAGATGGAAATGATAGGAGCAGGATGGAGCCTGTGATACTGGATCATTTCTGTCTGGTCTTCTTCTGTCAGGAGGGCTGAGCAGTGGACCTTGCTCTCTGCAGAAGCTGTCATCAGCTGCTGTTGCTCAGATGCAGGGTTGTGAAGACAGCAAGCAATTAGAGGGATTTCTTCAGAATGTTGTCAAGTACTCTCTCCTGCAAACCACCTTTCTGTTCACAAACTGTAAACTTTGTGTCTTCAACTCCTTCCAAGTCAAGTCATTTTAAGCTTTGCCAGAGATGGCAAGAGTTCTAGACCTTTGAAACACAAACTCCTGAACCACCCTCTCTACATGAATTTTCAAAAAAGTAGGCAAGTTTTAAAAGGAAATACACCAGTGATTTGGAATAAGTTTGTTGAAACCAATCTCTTTCCAAACAATATGTTGGTTTTGACAGGTCAGGATTTTCCAGTGTCATTATATTTTGTTCTCAAATTCCTGAACAGCTCCAATCAGGTCTTTGTTCTGGTTCAGTGACAGCAATGAGATCATCATCCAGTCATGCTGGACAGCAAACCCAGTTTTGTTGAAGTTCCTTTCCTCCAGCTGTGAGTTTCTACTTTGTGAAGGCTCTCAGCACTACTTTAAAATGCAGTTTGCATTTCAAATCTCCTTTTCTTGAAGTGAAAATCACAGGATGCTGAGAAAGAGGAGCACCAGCAGCATATGTTTGTAATGAGATCATCCATTCAAATGCAAACAACTGCAAATGTTGACATTTTTGGAAAGGATGGTTAAAGTGACTACTTTAAGCCAAACAACAGGAAAGCAGGGTGTTTACACACTGCCTTCCTCCATTCTGCAAATATAGAAGCAACTTCTGTGGATGTATATCTCTTGGTTGAGGGCAAATAGGGACTGTAAGGTAGGAAATGACAGACCTACAAGGAATTTGCTGACATTTAACTCACATGCTGTGATTAACCTGACATATGCTCAAATACCCCATAGTTAGAGACACTTGCAACAGAGCTAAGAGGGATCTTCACCAGAAGCATCTCTCTTCAAATATTTAGAATTCTGTTGTGCAGGTTTACCTCTGAGTTCTTACTTGGTTTGTGACTTTACAGATGCTTTTATCAGCCGTGTTTCTTTTCTATCCCATCGCTGAAACTCTTAACGATGTGACACAGACTGTATGCATTGATTTACCCCTGGATCATTTATTTCAAAAACTTATGCTAGAGTGTCCTCTCATTTTACATTTTTTTTTTAATGTAACCATTTTGAGTTGTAGTACCAGACAAATATTATTATTTTAATGCTGCAATCCTTAGATCACCATCAAGAGCATGCATGCAGAAGTTCTAATATTATGTTGGTTTGTGCCAAGCTGTGTCAGAATTATATTGAAGTGCTCCCTTTTTTGAAAAGGTCTGTGGATAATACTGTTGAATCAGCAAGATTCATCTATAATATTTTAATCTTTTACATTTCAAGTGACATTTCAAGATCATGATCCAAGCTGGCCTCAGAAGTGCTTAGTTCAAGACAAAGTAAAATGTAATGGGACTTCTTTCTCAAGGCTATTTCTGACTTACCTCCTTGCTAAGGAAATAAGAAGCTGACTAAGGGGGAAGAGACAAAACATTCTGGAAGTATTAAACAGGAATTTGGTACCATTGAACTTCACCTGGTTATTGCTTAGATTTGTCTTCACAGTGGGAGCCAGTACAAACTAGCTATAATGCAGATGCAGTCCCCAAATTTTCAATCCACTTTTAAGCAACATTAAACAGAGTGACAGCTGTAGAAGTCCCCTGTGTGCCAAGGAAACTTGCTAAAACATGCACAGTTTTCATCACTTGAGACAAAAAATAAACAAGGAGCAAGTGCCTAGACCCGGGACTTTGGGTGGGTGAATTTGAAAATCCTTACATTTACTGATTTTATAGTGAACTTCACTGTGGGCAGATGGGGTTACCTTACACCATTTGTAAGGTACATTAATGAAACAGCTGCTGATGGATCAGGCCCTTCCAGGCCCACCCCTCAAACATAACTGAAGAAAGCAGCTAAGAATGAGATTTCACTTTCTCTGGTCTTTTGTACACAGGCACAAGATTTTTTTTCTGAGCTTCATGGTTACACTTGGTTCTGTCTGCAAAGCTCTATGATAGAAGGATTTACCACAAACTTCTTTACAGGTCATTTAGGACCCTCTAAAGTACATAGCATGTGGGGAGCTTATTGCTTAAGTTTCATGTGACTCATGCAAATAAAACTGAATAATAACAATATCTCTTGAACTCAATAAACCTGGAGGACTTTTTGATAGAGTTAAAATGGCGCACAAGCCAGAGTATTATTAAAACTGATTCATCTCAGGACTGTTTTAGCCTGAGAAGCTTGCAGCTGGTTTATGTCAAGGTTGCTGTGGCTGCAACATCCCGATGAAACCAATTTAAACCTCCTTTATTCATTTTTCTACTGTGTTATAGCTGTCATCAGTGTATAGACACAGAGCTAACCTCAAGGATATCTTTTAAAAATAAAGGTAAACTTGAATTTATAGGTTTTGGTTAAACAGATAAAAACCCCTGTAAAATATCAGGGGCTATCTGGATCTTCATCTCAGTGTAAATTCAGAGGGTTGCCATAGAAACAACTGACAATTTTTCATTTTGGAAGAAACTAGTGAATTAAAGTAGTGAGTTAAATAATTTAGAAGATGAGTATGAATGACTGCTTAACTCTCAAGCATCAAGTTTGCTCTATTTATGGCATAGCTTCCATTTTTTCTCCTTCTATCTGTATGCATTTTAATAATTTACTTCTTCACTAATAAAGTATTCAGTGAGGTCAGTATGCCCTGCTCTGTACCAGCCGATCAAAAATGCTGCTGAGGTCAAATGCAGAGGGTGCATGAAGATGATGATGATCAGTCTGAGGGCAGAGGCAGTGATGGTGACATGATGGCATGCATGAAGATTTCTGTGACTGATTTGTCAAATGTGACATTGTGGCACCACTGCACCAATGGCAGTTTCATTCCCGAGTCTGAGATGACACCACATAATTATCCTTCTGCCTAGAAATAAAAAGGCAAGTTGAATGTTGATCCAGTTAAATGGTTCCAGGAAGGGAATATCTCACTGGAAGAAGGGGCAGCTGCAATGCAGAGGATCCCATTTGAATGAGGCGATGCATTACTGAGTGAATGACCTCCTAGTTGAAAATAGGACATGGGCAAACCTCTAATCATCTTTGAAAGGGGCACATAAAGATGATCTATTACAGCCAGGTAGTAGACAAGTGAGAAGGCAAAAGCAAGGTCACAAAAGCAATGGTAGTTCTAGGGAGCAGCAAGTCTCCAAAATCTATTTATTTCAATAGTAATTGGTTTTAAAAAAAAAAAAAGAAAAAATAAAAATAAAACAAGCAGATATGTAAAAATGAGACCTCTGGAAAAAATAAATCTAAAAGGGGCAACGAAAGAGCAAATGTTTGCAGTTAACATGAAGACTTTTCATAAGCAGTATTTCAAAGGCTCAGAAGGATGGCAGGACTGTTACCATAAACTTCAGATATATCATGTTCCACCCTGATCCCAAAGCAATCAATTGACATGATTTAGTACCAGGTTAATGGAAGCTATTCAAAGTAAGAAGACAGGCTTTCAAATATCTGAGGCTACACTGAGAAGACAAAAATGGAAAATAATATAAGAACTGGCAGGTTAGATATAAATGCATATGAATGCAGGTTGGAAAAGAGTTTGAGGAACAACTTGCAAAAGACATGAAATGTCATATAGAGTCTTTTTCAAACAGATGAAGAATAAGAGTCCAGAAAGAAATTTAGCAAAGCACTTGATAGCCAAGCATGAAAGGGAATATTCAGAGAACATAAAGTCAGAACAGAAACAGTAAAAATTTTTTTTGTAGTTGTGCTTTCTTTGGAGACTTTGAGTTTATTTCTCCATCATCTCCTCCTTCCTAGTGGATGAATCTGAAGCTGTGTCACAAACTGAATTGTTGGTGGAAGTGAAACCACCAACAAAGTTAATAGTAATAAATCACTGTACCCAGATGTACCTCAGAGCAGAGTTGTAAAGGATCTCAAGCCTGGAATAACCGGACTTTTAACTCTTACATGTAACATTTTGTTTATAATCACCTTAATAACAGCCGAAAGGAACTTCTTAAATTTGTCTGAAATAAAAATTCATAATCATTGAAAATACTTTGTAAGCAGGTAAAAACAATGGTAGAGAATGTAATCACTGAGCTGGAAAACAGGTTAACAGCCAAGTGGCAAAATCTGCTGATGCTACTGTATTGTTCAAGGTAATCAAAATGAAAGCTGACTGTGAAGATTTGTTGACTTCTATGATGTTAAGGCAGTAATATAGCAAAAAATGAAACTGAATGCATAAATATAAAGTAATGCCTGTGAGAGAAACAATCCCATCTACATGTTAGATTCAGAAATAGTTTGTCACTCAGGAGAGAGATTTTGAAAGGTGTCCTTATTAATGAACTATTAAGCTGCTAAAATGCTGAGAATTATTTGGAAAAGAGTATGGCATGAATCCACAGTGGACCCAGAACTTTAACTTCCAGTGCCATCATGTAAAAAGGATTATAGTAAAAACAGAAAATATAAAGACAAGGACAAGAGGGACTTTTGAAGCCAGACAATGTCTTCCATGAGAGGAATGGAACACAGCCCAGAAAGCAATGGAGAAATGCTGTGGCAGACTTCTGCAAGCAGAGTAGCAAGGAAAAGCAGCAATAAGAATAGTTATCCATTGCCTTTTCTAATATAAGGACTATGGCTATCCAATAGACCTAGCAAGTGACAGATTAAAAACAAACAGAAAAGAGGTAATGCATTCCAAGTCCTTAATATTCCTGAGCAGAGCATGCACCAGTGAAGTATCATTAGATACCCTCCCTATTGTTATATTTGGATCCTTCCAAATGTAAGAATAGGGAAACATAAAACTTGGAGTCTTAGGGGTAGGATGCTGCTCTCATGTCCTAGGAGAAGGTTATTGTCATTCCATAACACAAATTAACTTCATTCCTCTCCTTTCCATTTTCCGAGTTTATTTGCTAAAGACTCTTATCATGTCAGCAAAATATACAAGGACCTGGAATTCAACCCCTGTAGCAAGAGCTTCCCAAGAAAACTGGGGATAAGCAGATAATTTTAGTTTCTGTTGAACTTCAAGCAGAAGTCCTTTCAGTAAACACATATCTCCACAGAGAAAACATCCCTTTTAAGGGAGAACAGTATTAGATTACAGGGTACGTGACACCATTTTTCCACATTCCAGTTTAACGTTCACACAAGGTCTTCCTCCCAGATGTGACATTTCGCCTGACACTTACTGCATGTCATGCACTGCCCTGAAGGCAGTAGGTGAAAGTGACATGGCATTTAAAGAAAAAGTTTCCCCAGTGTTGTCATGATCTGCAATCATGGTAATCACTACCATTTATTTACAGTGGCTTGGTTAAAGACCTGTACCCAGCCCAAGGGCATAAAGCGGTGACCTAAAGTCTTAAATAGAATTTGACTTGAAATAAAATAAAACAAAGGAAATATGTCACAGTGATAATATTTGAAAGATCTGCTGAATGGCAAAATAAACACTGCTTGTATTTATTTGGCTATCATACCATGGAGAACATGAAGCAATTTGTCATTCTGGAATGGTGATACTCATGAGCATCTTTGGGATCACTTAATTTACATACATGAAAACTTAGTGGAAAGACACAAGATCAAAACCATCCCTTCTTTAACTTAATGATTGTCAACAATAAGTAAATAATAATATCCCTTTCCTTCTCCCAGTGGTCATCAGTCTTATTCACCTCAGAAATTCTAGCTATTCTCAACTTTAATTATCTGAAATGAAATATTGTAACGTGCACTAAGAAAGCATTTTTCAATTATTGTGTATTTTTAAATGGAGTTTACAAATAACATGGATTGTTTTAAACAACTGCATTTTAAAACATATCTGATGTTCTACAATGGTAGCTGGGAGACAGGATTTGTGGGTTACATTGATTTTCCTTTGCAGATGTGATAAATAGGCTTGGGAAGCAGACACAGTATTGCCATGGTACATTCTATATGGAGGTTTGGAGGGCAGAGGACTCCTGCAGTGCCATGCTCCAGCCACATTCCTGCAGATCAGAGAGCAGCCAAGGGCTGGCCCTGCTGTCTGGAGGGAAGAGCAGCACCAGCCAGGCAGAGCAAAGAGCCCATAGGGATGGGGACTTGATCTGAATGGGCATTCAGGTGCACAATATTTCCTGACTCTCTACATTAGTATGTGCCTAATCCCATTGCCAAGTCATGCCTTGCATTTATACAAGGAAAAGAGGAAGCCTGTGCTAATATATGGCCCAGTGGATAACATGGGTCCACCCATGATTATGAGGAATTTTCCATCTAGTCCTCCTTCTGGGTCATATTTCTGACTGCCCAGTAGATGGGTCTGAAGATAGTGGCTCTTCTGCACAAGAAGAACCAAAGAAGCAGCCTAACATCTTGCCATTCTAACATCTAGTTATTCAAGTAAAAATCAAACCAGAATTACAAATCTGCTCTTTTATTTTGTGTATCATTGTGCTGCCTTTACCACACACTTCCACATTTTCAGAAAATAAGGTCTCAGTCATGAAAAGGCTACCTCACTTGCCATGTACACCACTGAACATTGAACAGGAATTTTGCAGACAAAGCCATAGATAAGATTCTCAGAGATTCAGTGCAGTGTTTAGCAACAATGAAAAAGCAAATATACAATATATAAATAGAAACACTGCCTATAATCTGGAAGAAATAATTTTATTATTATTTAAAGTGGACAGAAGTATGCAAATGAACAATATGCAAAAAGATGGATATTCAGGGACTAATATGAGGAGAAAAAGCAACTGGAGTAGTGTTTGAGTACATTTTATGAAGTTACAGAGAAGGTAACAGAGCAAATTGCCTGGTTCTCAGGGAGCTGCATGAGGACTTCCAAAGCGACTCCATTTTATATCCACAAGCAAAAGTAAGAAAAGGATCCAGAAACAAAGGGTAATCCACTTAACACTGAAATTCTCAACTCCTGAGCTATCAACTCTTTCCAGAAATTCAGTGGCCTTTTGCTGAAGACCTTACATATCCAGAGCAGGGTAAAAGAAAAGAAATGGCCAGGAGAAACATTCTGAAAGGTGGCTTAGTTATCTGTTTGGAAAATTTAAAGAAATGGAGAGAGAACAGGAATTGCCCACAGCAATTACACTGCTGAATGTCTTGTCTTTTTTACACAGGCTTCTCATTAAAACCAAATCTCTAGTCTGAAACAGTAGGAGTCAGCAGGATAAATGTACTGTAAGAAACACATTTTCATCCAACAGTTCAAAAGCCTCATTAAAAATGGTAAGGCTTAATCTGTCCGCTGTGGACTGTAGCAGCAGACAGCATGGGTGGGGCCTCGGTGCAAGTCTTGGCTGCCTGTTTTCTTAGGGAGCTTGAATAAAGATATTTATTCTTGGAAGAAAATAGGTCAATTATTTTCTATGGCAACTGGAAAATAAACACACAAACTGCCAGCAAAACATCTATCCCCTGGTTTGGTTTGGGTTCTATTTTTTTAAAAAGACCAAGTAAAAGGTTACTTTGTAATACTCATTGCTAAACTATTTATTCAGCTAAATTCCATGTTGGCTTTTTACAGCTTTGCAGAGCATTTCACTTTGCTGGAAGCTAATGGGATGAGCCCCAAGAACTGTGGTGGAACTTGGGCTTCAGCCTGAGCCCAAGCCTAAGCCAAAGCCAGGCCACTGCTGAAAGTGAGTGAGGAGAAATTTCACCTGGATGTTCATGCAGAAGGAAATGCGTATCATGAGCACTGTCTCACTTCTAGCAGGACTTATGTGTGTGTCATCTGTATACAAATTAAATTTCCATCTTAAAGATGTCAGTACTACTGGGTTGTTGAGGTCAGAGGGAAGGTACTTATTTACTTAGTTCCATTGTCTCTGCAGAAGCAAGCACTACTTGCTTTCAGCAGAGCAGCCTGCCTGCAGCTCATTCACTTCTCTTAGGCTTGAGCCATCTTGGTTTCTGTAGATAGGTTATTCCTTCCAAAAGTCAGAGGGTTTCCTTAGAGGGTGGAAAGAAATCTCCTAGCTCCTTTTGAAAGTAAGCTGACTGATTACCCCAGCATCTTTTCTCTCTTTAACAAAAGCAAGCTTTAGCCCCTCTGGGACTATTTTGGACTTCCAGTTGTGCAGAGACTGTCAGCCTCTCTTCCTCTCTATCGTCTGTGGGTGGTGTTTCATTCACTGATTTGTGAGAGAAGACAGGTAATATATACCACTAGGATCTGTACTTGTCAGCTGAGTTTCAGATCTCATTTCTTATATAAACTTGAAGAATGATCTGAATTGCAGGATTCTTTTCAAACTTAGCGTCAAGATGAAGCTTTACAGGAGTACAGTTAACATGGGAAGCCAGCCTACCTTCTTCCTGGGAGAACTCAGAGTTTTCTGAATTATTTCAAGATAAAAAGGTTGAAATGGTAGACTACAATTGAAGGCTACTTTTGTGAAATAACAGTTTCTCTGAATACCATGTACAAGGGGCAGCAGTATTGAGATAGTAGGCATAGGAGTGAAACATAAAAATATGAAAATTCTTAAAAATATCTTCACATTCCCCATGAGAAGAGAAGAAAACTTGCTACTGCTACTACCAGCAGGTTTTCATCTAAACAGCTGTTAGATCAGGATCTCTTTAGATCTGCCAGTTGGGAAGAAAAATTAGTAATGGATTCAATCACACATCTTCCATACAACTTGATTTACAGGAATGTTCAAATCCCACTTTGACAGCAGAAAAAAATTAAACAACCTATGACAGCTTCTTCACTTACCCCTTCAAGACTCTTTTTGCCAGAACCTTAATCCAAGAGTCACCTCTCCAGGCTTCCCACAAGCCTACACAGCAGCTCTGTTCAGACTGTTGAGGCCGCTTTTCTCTCTCTTGCGGTGTGTGGTCTCACTCCTTGTATCCCGGAGCCATATCGCACATGCAGGCACGCACATACACACACTTACATGCACTCACACATACTTTTCCTAGAACCTCATGCAGTCAAAGTATCTCTGCTCAGAGCATTCAAATTCCTGAGCAGCCTTGTCTTGCCTTTATTTTGTGTTGAGTATCTGAGAATGCAAGAGTCTCACGGCCAGAAAAAGAGAGAAAATTCCAACCTTGATCTGCAGATTATAAAAATAATCTATTTATTTATTTTAACAATAATTTATAATATATTTGTTATATTATTAAATTATAAAAATCAGCCCTTCAGTTGGGCTGATATGCGTTCTAGTGCCAGTTTTCTCTCATCCTACAAAAGTGCACTGCTCATTGCACCCTTTCTGGTGTGCAGAAAAAGATGTCTCTTTCATTTGAGTGCTTTGAAGAAGGGGGCAGAATCAACACCTCTCCTTTCCTGCTCTAAGTGACAGGGCACTATTTCTCCCCAAGTTCCCATCATGGCCCAGCAGCTCAGCCCTCCCCTTAGGAACTGAACATGTGATGTAGTAGACATCCTTTGAGCATACATTTCAGAGGAGGTGTGTGAAGGGTCATAGGTAAAGAGGGATGAAGAGCTAGGTAACAACACCCATACTCCCAGATTAGGTTGTTTCTGAACATGAATGGTATCTGCTTTTAGGTATCTAACTAACTTCTGATCTCTAAGTACTCTTAAGATTAAATATTTTGAGGCAGCAGGCTTTCTAGACCTCCTTCTTGAAATTCCTGCCTTTATACAGCCTAGCTAAATTTTAGAAAGTTTGTACAATGCCTTTTGTTCTGATATTCCTTTTCAGTCAAAATAAAGCTGTTTACCTCAGTGATATTAATCTTCCTTTTTTTTCCTTGTAAATAAATTGGCATCAGTCTCAGAAACTGTGAGCCACTGGAGCATAACTCTAATAGGCTCTTACTCTTGGATAATTTAAATAAGCAAAGATGCTTGGCAGTACTTAGGTTTGAAGACAATTTTCACAGTTTGTCTCCACTGTAAATGCTCCATGAACTGTACAATACACCTTTGTTAAAACAAAAAAGGCATGAAACTTTCCCAAGCAAGCATCTCCTTTACTGACAAGTTCTTGGGAAAAGGAATATTGTCAAAAACATGAATTTTTGCCTTCACCTTTCTCATTTCTACCATCAATGTTTTCATATACCACTGTTTCTTATTTTCCACTAGTGGAACTCACCAGAACCGATGCTCTTTCCAGAGACAGCACTACACACAGGTTTGTTTAAATTAGAGTTAACAGGGGAGACATAAAAAAATGACAACCTAATTAAGTTTTGCAGTGGCCCACATCCCATTTAAGCTATGTCTGCCTTACACACAGGAGGCATAAATTTGTTGGGCAAGAGAGGAAGTAGGGAGGGGTTTGTCTCCTTTTTGTCTTTTTGTCTTCTTGTTAGTTTTCATTCTTTGTTCTCCTACCACAGTTCCACCACCTTTGGTGTTCCCAGAATAGTAATTTGGTGATACCTCTGAGTCTGAAAGAAGATGGGGAAAAATGTTGTGTCAGAATATGGCAGGAATGGCTGATTGGAAATAATGGAAGAGAAGAGGAGAGAGGCTAGCCTTGTGACTACAGCTGGCTAGCACAGTCATGCAGCACCAAAGATAACCCAATGTCTCTTGTCCAGACTGTTCCAGAGTAGATTGCTTGCTCAGTGATGGAAGGGAGAGTCCTGTCCTCTTCCCCATCCACCATGTCTTCCTGAGGTGCCGATAAAATTATACTTGAGAAACAATATTTCATATCAGCACACCAACAATCTGTCTGGGGTTTCCACATGTGAAACATGTATTTGAACATGTAAAAAACTCCTGCAACTTTCTGAAGATTCTGAGTACTGGAGAGTTAATTAGTTACTCATCCTGACTGAAGTTCTCCTTGCTGGCTGGTGTGAACAGTTTTAATCATCTACATATAATGCCTTACAACATCCAAATTTTTATTACCAAATACAAAGAAGAACAATGGCTGTGGCTTATTACTCACTTTACTGAGTACTTACCACAGATTGGTAACAAAAGGCATTTGGGGAAGACAATGCAAGTGACCACTAAGCCTATTTTTGGTCAGTGTATCTGCAGTATTGAATAAATGACTCCATTTGGTTTGATTTGCTGGGCAGCCACAGTGCTAAATGTTAGTGTGTTCCCAGCAGCTCCTTAATACCTTCTAAAGCAAAGCTGGGATGTGGGATCGGGCAGCATTGTGCCAAGTGAAAACCCAGTGCCAAAAGTTCTGTCCTATGCGTGCCATTAGTCTGCTTAGGAAGGAATCTGTTCTCGTTTCCAAACAACCTGACAAAAAGAGGCACTAACACTGGCGGGGCCTTTGAGCAAGATGTTAACTTGTGTTTGAAAGTGGAGAAAGAGGAGAGAGAGAGGAAAGACAGAGTAGAAGTTTTGGTGATGCTCAGTTGTCTATTACCCACCAGAAAAGGCTTCCTGAGAGCAGTGTTACAGGGTTATGTTTTACTTGGCTGAACTGAGCACTCCATTAAGTCTCTATTTATTTGGATTCTCTGATATTTTGATGAGATGCTAGAAGCCTCAGGAAATTAAAATGAGCAATATTTTTAGAGCAAGCAACATCTTCTTTTTGTAAGCCCTTCTACCAGCTTCTCCCCAAGCTCCTGAGATAAGGCACAGGATGTACAGCTGCCCAAGAGGGCTGTTGAGGCTTGGCTGTTTTCTACACATGAGGGCCTGTCTTGAGAAAGCAAAGACATCAGAGTCAACCAATTAAAGGGAATAAGATGAAGTTCAAAGGACTCTTTAAATACTGCAAGGAAGAAAGCAAATTTGCTGTTAAATGCATCCACACTTATTTTCAGGCTCGTGTAGCTTAAATCCAAATCACAAATTTTGTTTGAAAGCTTTTTGCCAGCTGGTGCAGACAGGGTATATTTACAAAGAAGCAAAAAATTCCACATGCAGAAAATGAAGAGTAAGAGATAAAATTGGAGTATTTGAGAAAATAGTAAAATTCGGTAAAAGAAAAACACTTTAACTCTTTTATGAAATACTTTTTCTTTTAGGGAACTGGAGAGTTAGTACATTTACAGATAACGTGGTATTTTCCAAAATACACTCTCCCACATGTGAGAGCATTGATTTGGTGAGAAGAAGATTAATGTCTTACCAATAATTTTTGGTAATAATAATATACCAAAATAACAATTGCCAGGCTTATATTGAGCATTTAGAGCTTTATGTGACAGAATGATTTATCAGTGGCTCTGAAATAAGGTAAACATGTCATCCAGACCTCTGTACAGACTTGTGCAGTGCAAATCAAGAAGCTTGAAAGCAGTGCTGTGGGAAGGGCCTTGGGGGTCACTGGCAAGTTGAACCTGAGCCAGCAGTGCCCTGGCCAGGAGGGAAAACCCTGTCCTGGGGGGCATCAGGCACAGCATGGCCAGCTGGGCAAGGGAGGGGATTGTCCTGCTCTGCTCTGAGCTGGGGCAGTTCTCTCACCTCCAGTGCTGGGGACAGTTCTGGGTCCCAGGAAGTAAGAAAGAGATAGTGATTAGAATGTGTCCAAAGGAGGGCAACAAGAGTGGTGAAGGACCTTGTTGGGAAGCTGTATGAGGAGGAATGGCTGAGGTCACTTGGTCAGTTCAGCCTGGAGAAGACTGAGGACAGATCTCACTGCAGTGACAGCTTCTTTGTGAGGGGAAGAGGAGGGGCAGGCACTGATCTCTTCTCTCTGGTGCCCAGTGACAGGACCTGAGAGATTGGCCTGAAGTTGTGTCAGGGAAGGTTTAGGTTGGATTAGGAAAAGGATCTTCACCCCAAAGGGTGGTTGGGCACTGAAACAGCTCCCCAGGGCACTGGTCACAGCACCAGCCTGACAGAGTTCAAGAAGTATTTGGACAATGCTCTTGAGCACAACGTATGATCCTTGGGGATGTCCTGTGCAGGGCCAGGAGCTGGACTTGTTAATTCTAGTGAGCCCTTCCAACCCATCATATTCTGTGATTCTATAATTCTACATGTACTACATGGCATCTCTAGGATCAATCAGCATTGGTATTTACATTTGTCAGGATAGAAGATAACAATGTGTTCCACATTTCTGGAATCATTACTAGATGCAAGAGTAACAGAAAAGAGAGAAGAAAGAAATATTAAATGAAGAAACTTAGGATCAAACCTAGGATTTTTAAAGGATTAAACTAACTTATTTCTCACTGCAACTTATTATGAATTCTTATCAGCCACATGGAAAAATGCATTCCCTCTTACCACTCTTGATTCTACACCCAGAAAGAAAACTAAAAAATACCCTGTCTTTCATTTTTCCTATTTTTTGTCTTTTTAAGATGGCATCCAAGATTGTTCTAATTAGCAGCAGGAGACTGAAACCACACTAGAATATTGCTGAAATATAAGATTAAAGCATTTTGGAAAAGAACACAAAATGCCTCAATATGCTTCCTTGTTTAAGACTGAAAATGGAATACCTAATTTATGTCACAAATCTGTTTGTGGCAAAGGCTCATGTAGTCTGTTCCTTCAAAATGGTGGAAAACTGCAGTATTTAATCAGAGGAGAAATAAGCTCAAAATTCTTTCAGCATGACTAAATTCCTATTCAGAACAACTGCATTTAGAATATTTTGGCTGATTTGATTGAAACTTGTTACTACCTTCAGCACATGGGTACAAAAAATTATTGTCAAGAACCAATGTCATGGAAAGACATGGACTAGCAAGTTCTAACTTGCTGGGTAATAGGAGACCCTACTGTGTTCTTCTTTTGTAACAAAGAGCTGCAGAGTTTTCATAACTTAAATGTCCATGTACTTTAATACTCTAGAGGTACAAAGAGTGTAGTCAGATGTTTCATTTGATAAACTGCCAATGCATTTCTCATTGTCCACTTCTTTGGTAGGAAAAAATAAAGTATAGATGTGGGTAGGAAATGTAACAATCCTGATGCATGCAACTCTATTCAAACTTGCATCCCTGGAAGTGCTGACAATAAGTAAATTCATACAAGTTCTTGAATTTCTTATCTTTATCAGTCATCAGACCCATCAGTCAAGATGAAAACACATTCTTAAAAAATGAAGTAGTGCAAAACATGTGAGACCCAGAGGGTTTTCAAGGAGCTTAGGTGGTCTGCTCGTCTTTCCTGTGTCACTCACATCTTTATTTGTTTGTTCATCATGCTAGAAGAAGTTTCTATTTTCTAGGAACGTGATAGGGCAGACATATAGCTAGCACTTGCACAGGGTTAACAGGGCTGCAAAAGTCCAGAAAGAATACCTTGAGAAGAAGATAATGTGTAGTCTATGAGAAAGAGACCAGCAATTGAGCTGAATGACACCCTTGAATTTTTTATTTTTTCACTGGGATTACAGACATTTGAATTCTGTGTGTACATCCAGTCATTGTGAATTTGTGTAAGACTATCTATAGAGAGTTGGTACTAATGGCCATAAGCTTCACCCCAGTGTTACTATATTTAAATTTTCATTAAGATTTATTCAAACAACATACATGGGTTTGTTTGGATATGCCAGTCAGCATCATTCCTACAGCTTTATTTTGCCTGTACGCATGTAAGAATAAGAGGAGAATAATCAAAGAATCATTATGAGCATATGCAATCTAACAATGAAAGAGAGACAAACCTTCTACTCTTGTAATTTCTAGTTTCATTTTTACATTTCAGGAACAGTTATCAGACTAAAGATACTAAACAGAACTGTAAGAAATATGTGAAAATTATATAAAAGAACATTTAGGTTTTAAGGTGATGGCCTTAGACAAAAGAAATAACAGTATTGTCTATAAATCCTTAATTCCATCCCCTCATACCCATATAGCAGCAATAATTAGAAGCTCACATACAATTTTATTCTGCAAGACTTCTATTTCATTCAGCATGGTGTATCATTACATTTGTCAGTGACTTCTCTAAAAAAACTCATTAGATCCTTGCTGCCCTTGCAAGACCTTAACCTATTGAAAAGAAGCTCATTTTTCCTGATTTTTCACAGCAGCAGTCTGCAAAACCCTTTGTGAGCTGGGCTTCTGAAGCCCAGGGTGGGGTCAAAAGCTTTGTTGGAGCCTTCAATTTACATCTAATTAAGTCTATGAATAAGCAAACGTCGCTTTTTGCCTGCTGTAAATGCCATGCTCTTTGAGATTTTCAATTGTCACATATTCACTGTTAAAACCAGTGATGAGCTATGAACACCATCTTCAATAAAACCAGCTCCCTGGTATCTACTGGTAGAATGGATAGAGCAGCTTTCAGCACTGATTATAGCTTCTATGCTCTAAGACACTGTCAGCACAAATCTTTTCCCAGGGTTGGAGCCTCCTTTCTGCTGCTTCTTTACTTCTTTGATTACGCAGCAGCAGTACTAGAATTATTTATATTAGGATTTTATAGTCATGTGTACCATAAAGTGAATGTGCCACTCATTTATATGCAATTTTAGAGGCAATGTCCATCTTATACTTCTATTTTGCTCCTGGTTGGAAATCAAATTATAAGGATTCAACACTAATAAAATTTATAAAATTATCAGTGCTTTCAATTCTTAATTTTAACAGTCCTGCAATAGCTGTTGTTCTCTGAGACTCTCAAATGCTACAATAAGGACACTTAAAGACTGTAGGTGTTTTCATACTAAAAAAATGTGAGGACAATTTCAAGCATTCCAGTCCTGAGGGTTAAAATTTTAAAATATAGAGTTAAAATGCTGATAGCAAGAAACATTTAAAGAGAACCATAAATCCATTAATACTGTTTGATTGTAATTTTATTTGAAAGACAGTTTCCGTTTTGGGGAATCTGCCTCCATTTTTAAGAATGTTTGATACATCACTTTTTATTGTGAAACATAGAGAGCAGTAAAAGAGAAGAGAAAAATTCATTAACAAACTGCAGAAGAAAGAACTTGAAAATGTTACTGCAAGTTAAGAAAACAATTCATTCTAGAAGAACAGGGAAAAAAGCCCTTTTATCACATTATTTAAGAAGCAAGATCAGTATTGCTATAACATCTGGAGTGCATTCACACGGGTTTCAATCCCAAAATGAGTTCTTCTGTGCAACTATATGGAACAGGAACTAAAGTCTGGTAGGAAGCAGATTTGAAAATAGCAAGCAGATTTTTGCTCATTGTTGTTGTATTTATCATATTTTCATTCTATTCAACACCACCAAACAAAATGATAAATGATAGCCACTTACATCCTACATTCAACTTACGGTCATAAAGCTGTTGACAGTTTAAGTAGAGTCACCTTGACAGACATTAGACAGCCATAGATTCCTTATTAAACTACCTGATTTTTTCCTGATCCCAAATTTGCCATCCAGCCATGAACTAATTTTGCAGCTTAGTGCTGTCAGACACAAGCATGAGGACAACCACAGGTTCTTTAATCTTGTCACTTACTTTAATAGGTAACACCAAAATCCTGTGGATGCTTCCTAAGCCCTGAGAGCTCAAATATTCTTAAGATAGTAGCTTTCTGACTGTGTCATCAGATGAAATACAATGAAAAATTGAGAGAAGGAATCTCTAGTTTGTGCAATCACTTAGCCAAAACTGGCTTTTGTGTAATCTTACACATATATGTATGTTATGTAGCAAGAGGCTACATAAATAAACAATTTTGACAACCCAAAATCCAAAGAAAAAAAGGTGATCTGGACGGATCTAACATGGCATGATCATGACAGAAGAAGCAAATTTAACAGAGATACTGTCCAGAGCTTAGAGTATTTAGTAGAAAGAAACAAGTCTGCCCCAGTTGCAAACAAATTACATTTGATTGATATACTGTAACACACATACATAATTACCATGTTGCCAAAAAAATGGAAAGAAAACGTCAGGCAGCATGACAAATTTTTTGATAGAAAAAAACTTTAAAAATAAACATTACCTCTTCAAAATCTGACTATTACTGACATTCTGTGTACCCTTCAGCTCTGATGGCATTCATACACAGACAATGGTGAGCCTGGCAGCTGTTTTACCACCATTTTTGAAGCGGCATTTTTATGCAAGGACATGCATAACAACCTAGTACTGTTTCTTCATGTATTGCATGTAGTTGAATCAGAACCAATTAACTCTTAGCCGGTGTATTACTTCCATAAGATACTTTCCCTGTGGTACTCAGTGACAGTAAGGAAATGCCCTCTTTGGTATGCATTTTCTGATGTCTCTCAGAGACATGGTACGGTTTGTATAGCCAAACCAGAGCGCTACTGGAAAGGCAAGGACCTCTCCTCTCAGCAATTTCTCTTTGCAGCCTCACAGACAGAACTTGTCAAAGGCTGTTGCCAGAGCAACTGAAACCTCGCACAAAATAGCATTTCTGATGTGAGACAGCTGTGGCCCTGGAAAACAGAAAAGCAGCTATTTTTAAATCTCTAGTGTTGAAGTAACTGGTTATGAAAATGCCATTCTGTGATAAACAGTAGTAAGAAATTACAGTTTCCAAGGTGGTGGGATCATCTCCTGTAGTGCTGCTTTCCTGATAAACAGAAAAATAATCTGCCAGGCAGTTTTTATGAGGAAGCTTTTAGGATAAATTCAGCCCTTTTCTCCATGGATGAAAAAAACCTCTTGATATAGTAAGCCTAATAACTCAATTTTGAGATAAGTTCAAAGGACTGCCTGCAAAACATCATGGTATCTTCACCACTTCCCCATGCATCTGTCCAGGGAGCAAGAAGGGTCAAGAAACCAAGCTGTGCAGAACCTGAAGAACAGCAATAGAGAAGAGCCTTTTGGGTCTTGAGATTGAAGACTATGAGTATGCCTTACTGCTTTTCTATAGATGCTAAAAATAACATTTCCATGCAGGTCAATTTTCCTGTTTGACTTAGCAATCAGAGCAGATCTTCAGTGAGGAAGAAATTTCCTTTCAGTCTTTAGCCAGAGAAGATGCATTTAGGCTTATCAAGTTTTTTTTTTAAGTGACTGAGAACTATCTGAATAATAACAATAAATACATCTTTCACCTAGTTGTTGATTCTTTTTTTTTTTTTTTTTCTTTTTTTAATTTGGGGTTCAATTTCAAGCTGAAGTTGGTGAAAGTGTTGATTAAGAAAAGGCAGGAACATATATAAGCTGAGTTATAGTATATACAACAAGTGGAAATGACTTATTTAACCAAGCTATTTTCCATCCCCGGATTGCACAACTTCCCCATATTTCTTATGTTGCAAGGCACATGAAGGTATAAAGGCAGCTACTCACACTGGATACTTTAATATGTTACACTCAGAAAAATGAGCTGTTATTGCAAAGTGGCTGTAATTGAAGAGAATTTCTAGGGCAGCAAACGTAATTTCTCTTGTTTCTTGGAATTTGAAGCAGTGACAAAGAAAAGCTGTGTTGCTTACAAATATCATTGACATCCATAGCCTCCTTCAGCTCTGATATAGAGGAAAATGAAGGAAAGAGTGGTAGGATTAGAAAGTGAACACTGACTTTTGCATTTATTGTTCTCATTGCGGATATCAAACTGCAAGGTGCTGAGCTTGATGCCCATTATTAGACCAGCCCTGATGATATAAATGACCCTGATAATTTACTATTTACTATTTATTTTGAATTCCAACCCTGAAGATTTTGCTCAATTAGGCTGACAATGTTTGATATTTGCAGAAACAATTTCAGTGCTTTCTCACCGGTGCATTTTTCTTCAGAAGACATAACTGACATGATATTTACTTCAGATGGGTTCAGCTATAGCTACATTTCAAAGTCTCCTGACACCAGGTGTCATGACACCTGACATGTCACCTGAAAAAGGTATTATTCTTCACATTGGTAGGATTTTTAGGTTTAGGACTGTATTATGCTATCATTTGTCAAACTAATTGAAAAGTAGTTTCCTATTTTTCTTCTTCACATTTAAATGTCATCAGTACTCAGAGGCATAACTAGAAGCTTGTAGAAATGTATTTTAGTCTCACAGCTGTGTTAATCAGGAGTCAGTTCATCTAAGTAAATTGATAAAATCAAGCTCAAAATGAATAAGTATCGTTAATGAAAAGAAATCAGTACAATAGTCTTGAAAATCGTTAGTAAGAGCTTCTGGGAACTTTATTTTGATCAGATTTGTTCATCCATCACATGTTACATGCTCTCCACTTTATGTCATGGTTTCCTGCCTTCTCTCCTTCTTCTAAGTGAAAATTTTTGTTTTCTTTAAAATAAGACATTATCATTATTTTAACTGCCTGCATAGGGTGTGCCTTTCTTGATATCCCGCTTCAAGGATCAGGAAATGAAACGTGCTATTTTACATAAAATAATGTACTTCACTACAAGACAATGAAAGAGAGACTCCAAAGATGTAATTTCTTTATGGGGTTCTGAGCCATGTTAATTTGAATCAACTCAATCTTACATAGTTTATACATCTTTTGAAAAATCACTGTTAGCAATGTTTGGATACAAATGTAAGTACAGGACAGAGTGCATTTCAAAACGTCTGGAATGAAGCTATGAATACTTTCCTAAATGATGTCTCAGCATGTCCAGCTTCAAAGTGGCCCTGCACCAAGCCCTTGGAGCATTTATGTTTACTAAACTTGCAATTTCTGGACATTTATTTGAAGAATCCCTGAGTCATTAATGTTGTTTCTACACTGATCACTTTTAAATACTGGAACTTTGATCACTTTATGGCTTTTTTAGATGATATTATTGAAAACATCAAATGGTTGTTACATAAAGTAAAGGGGACACTGTGTCCATCTTCATTTTCTCATTTCTCCACTTGTAACAAATTAAGGTCTATCCAGTTGATCAGCTTGCATAAATTGAAAAAATAATTTAATTTCAGAAACAACTCCTCTTATCTAGAGGTTGTTGAGGGTTTTTCTTTTTCCTGTGTGTTTTGGCTTTTTTTGCTTTTGTCTCCATAACTACCTCAGCCAAAAAACAATGGCATAATGATGTGCATGCACCTCCTACACTATTACAAGTATGTCGGTGCTTTGACCTCATTCTTTCTATGGATTTAGTGCAGCTATTTACTCACATGGTATTTCCCTGCCTCAGACATGATGATTCAGACTTCCACATATGCAAAAGCCAGAAATGAGAATGTTCCAGTGGCATTTCATAAGTCTTCACTATCAAAGGGGAGATATGAGTATCTACTAAGTCAGTTCTGAGAACAAATGCTCAGACAAGAAGCAAGAATTTACGGAGGCTGAAAGGAAACCTTCTGTGTCTACCAAATATCTTGAGATAAACTCCTGAAGTACCTTGATAATGTCAGGAAATTAAGTGGAAATTTGACCACTGACTTTAGGGCAAACATGGGTTTGCTTCTGTGTTAATAAGCTGAGCCAGTGTGCTATCTGATAGATGTCAGGAGATCAAGGTCCTCCACAAAAGGACCTTTGAACCATTTCCTCTGTCTTCAAGAGCTCCTTCAGACAACCTGGCTGGTTGAAGAGGGGAGAAAATGCAGGCTCTCTTCATTTCCCACATTCTTCTCATTGTAGACTGAAATAAAGGATCTTCTTTTTGAGGCCCTTAGTCAGTAAAACTCTTTGTACCCCGCTTGCTGTGTTCTCATGACTCTCTTTCCTTTGCCCCAAAATTTCCTTTCCACTTTAAAGTTGCTTTGGCAATTGGAATCTGAACATGTCTCAAAGTTGCTACTTTCCCAGTGGGTCATGAAGTCCTGTTTGCAGTTACTGAGTGTTTTGCTTTAAAAGAATATATTGCAAGCATTGTAATGTTTTATGTCTTTGAAACACAAGAGGACTTTTTTTTTTTTTTTGAGATCTTTATCATAAATTGGTTTCTTGGACAGGACTCTTCACTTGGCATTTAGCAACAGTAAAGGGCTTTGCTTTCATTCAGGCTGCTTTAGAATATTTTAAAGACTACAGGAAATATTCTTTATATGATTTACACTCTATCTTAATTATGCTACGGTATTTCCAAAACAATATTGAAGGATGTTCTTTTGTGGGTAGCTAGGAACAAAAATATCTTGTTTAACTTTTGAGCTATGTATACTTTCTTGGCAAAGATTAATTTGAGAGATGGAGAAAAGATAGTTTTTTTGCTCCAAGGAAGGGTTTTACTCTAACATATTGAATTTTGTTACTAGTACAAACTTTTTATAGTTTGGGTTCAATTATAAAAAACAAAACTTGGAGAACTGACATTTGTTTGGCTATTTCCCAGACTGTTGGGTTGACAGGTTTTTTTAAGTCTTGGTCACGAAAGGCATCCTAGTGTTTGTCCTGTATTTCTTATTTTTGGAAAGGAAGCCCATCTCGAGGTATATAAAACTCAGCATGGAAAAGGTGAGTAATGAAGAAGAAAAACTTTTGTTGACCCTAGCTTCTCCTGACTAGTGTGCTGGGCTTTTTTCCCCTCTTTGTCCACCACTGTAACCCTGGATATGGTCATAAAAGCATTCTTTCTAGAAGCCTGATGAAAGGATAAAAATAATCTAAAAAAGGGCCTCCATCAGACCCATTCTCAACTTAAGTGCAGAACCCTGGCAAGGAGGAGCAGTAGTGTGCCAGGGGAAGGGAGATTTCTATACAATGTTGTATTACGAGAGTTTGGGGCATCTGAAATTAACTGGCATTTGCACACTTCAGGAGGCTGGGAATTCTTCACTGAGTAAAAGTATTTTATGAAAATTCATTCTATTATTAGGGTAGCTTTGGAGCAGGTTTTTGACACAAAGTCATGGCAACTGCCGGATATGGTTCTATTTGTTTGGGGTTTTTTTAAAATAACATAGTAATAATTAGATTCATCCAAATGGATACTTTCTTTCCTCTTTATTACAAACCCTGAACATGGTAGTTGAGCTTGATTTAATTGCTGTTAGAATTCATATATAGGAGTCATGCAATATCTCTTCTGCTCATGATTTGTTTAACTTTCCTCCTGCCATTTAAAATACAGTATTATTAGTAAAAAAAATTCTAAGATCTTTTGAAGCTGAAGTGCAAATTTACTTAAAGACAACAAATAACATACTGCAAATGTTCACAAATTTACACTGTAATTTTCAATGGATAATTTTTACATTAAAATTCCATTCCTTCCTAGTATTTGTGCATCAGTTACATGAAGCAAATTAAACTGAGGTGGAATTCCTATTGTAATGACCTCTCTGATCCCTGGTGATGGTCCATGCATGCTGCCCAGATGTGCATAGCTAACTTCCGCCTACTGAGTCACACTTGCCTCCACATGTATATGAATGCTTCCTGTTGTCATCAGTATTACTTTTATTCCAAAATAAGTTGGTTCATTTTCCACTACCATGCTTCCCACTCCCCAAATTGTGAAAATAAGATACTTCTCTCACCATTTTTGTATTAAGAAGCCTTCACTCATACATACTTCTAGCATTGGAAAGGACATTTGGCAGATCAGTGGGTCATCTATATGCCCCTTCTGAAATATGCTCCGCCTCGGTGTTTGCAGAGCACGTTCTACAAAAGCTGATACTGATTTACCTATGAGTGCAGCTGGGACCACAGCAGCAAAGTTGGTTCTTGCTTTCAATTCTCATATAATGTACTTGATTGTAAAGTAGCTTCTTTTTTTCCACAAAAGTTGTAGGTATTTTAAACACATCTACAGTGAACTGTCAGTCCCTGAACTGCTCATTCTGATGGGCCGTGTCCATCACATGGAAGAATGTAAGAAAATACGGGATATATAATAAAAGAGTACATATTTCTAAACCTATTGAACATGTAACATGCAATAGTTCTGACTTAAAATGAACGTTATGAAGGAGAGTTGCTGGTATGCTTGTGTGCCTTTATAGTTGAGGCAGACTCACTTTCCTCCCTCTTGTTGTCCTTTGGCTCTAATAAGAAAACCAGTCCATATTTAAAATGCAGTTTGGCAGTTACAGTTGAAATGTGGACTTGTGCTGACAAACACACTTAAAAAGGTGTCAAACTGTGTTTACACTTACTTAACAGCAAATTTCTGTCTATAGAAGAATTTATATGTTTTCAGTCAAAGTCTGCTTTTCTAGCCTAGACAAGCTGGAAACATTGTCTTCTCCAAAACAAACGTATTTTTTTCTATATCTGACCTACCTTTAAGAATTTCCAAATAAGCAGTTATTTGTCCAGTTTCTGGTTTGAATCAAGCCCCAGACCAAGACTTTTATATTTCATCATGCTGTAACTGAAGATACTAAATTTTCTTTGTCTGTATTAAGTTGAACACAGCATACTAATCTTAAGTTGCAGGGATACAAACCAGAACTGGTTGATACCCATGTAAATCAAAATTGGCAAGGTCTGCAGCTTTTGGGTGTGCTCCAAAACTTTTAGTATTGCAAAACAAACTTCTTAGCTAGGAATCTTAAAGATGCTCAAAAAATTAAACATTTAGAGAAAGGAAAGGCTGTACAAATATTTACTTATGATTATTACTGTGGTACTTTCAGATACAGGCCTTCAAACACTTAATAGATGTACTTAGCTTTAGTGGGAGCACTTCCACTGAGTCAGTAAAAATATTCATCAGCCTAAAGTCAGACACAGATGTGTTTGCAGGGCTGGAACTTTATATTTTGTATGACTGGTATTAAATTCACCTTCCAACTGTAGCTTTAAAGTTCATTTAATAATGGGACTCCTGGGGAAACAAGCTTAGAATAATTTATAGTCCTGGAAAAATATTTTGAGTTCATAAATAATGTGATAGAGGATATTTTCAAACTTTTGAATAACTCTTCCAATAAGGCAGGTTTAAAGACTTGTTTAAAAGAAACATGAAGCTTGATTTAAACACTGGAATATATTGCCACAGGGAAGGGAGTATACATTTACATTTTTATGAATTAGGTTTTGCTGAATTATCTTATTTACTTATTATCTATCTGCATTTGCAAGGGTCTTATTTTGCAAATCACAAGAAGACAAAGTACAATTCATGCCCGAGGTGATCTCCTGTGAAAATTCTTGTATTTCTTGGATCTGAAATTTGGGTGTGCTTGCATGATATACAAGTAAGATAATCCAGTACACTTGGGTCCCAATTATTTTTGCTTTTTGTCCTTTACATTGTTAGCAAGGCTGATACAAAATCTGTAGAAATCCATCAGGTCACAGTGCCACCTGCCCTGGTAGCAGCAATGTGGGGAGAACAGCACTGCACAGGACCCAGCTTCTCTGCTGAAACACAGCACTGCTCATAAAGCCATAGTGAATGGGGAAGGGAGAGGAGGTCATAATCACTCAGCTGTATGCAAAAAGAAGAATCAGATTTGAAGCTTGAAATGCAGTGCTGAAAGCTGAAGGAGGTGCCTGAGAAAGAGAAAAATGCAGGAAAGTGACAGCAAAGCCCTTTCATAGGACAGAGAATTATAGGCCAGCTGAGAGGGAGGGCAAAACAGTGGGCTATAGAAGTATTTGGGAAGACAGGATGTGGTACTAAAACTATATCATCTTTTTGGGTAAGGTTGGTTGCTTTTTTTTTCCTTAAATGACTTCTAATTTTAGGCCTCAATGAAATTTAAACTTTTAGGACTTTTCTATGAGGCCAGGTGGAACATCCTTGTGTAGTTCCACACAGCACTACACAAACTTGAAAACTTACACCCAGGAAATACTTTTCCCTCACTTGAGGAAGTATTTGTGCAAAAGCCATAAAATGTGAGAAGACAGAAAACCAACAGGCAGAAATGCAAAAAAAAACAAACAAAAAACCAAAGAAGATCTTCACCATATGTTTCATTAAATAGTCCTGGGAACAGCTGCATAAAAAGATGACCATTCTCCACCATATCCTCTGAGACTGAGATTGCATATTCCAGTGGTAAGGATCACTGGAATATGCAATCTAGTAAAAACAGCAGAGGTGTTTTAATGCAGCCAATACATTATGGTTAGGAGGTAAGGTTTTCTAATGCAAGAGTCAGTACAAATGAAAGTGCCAGCTGGTATAGAGACTAAAATTCTTGAGCTTGTCTAGAGAAGAGCTCCATGAACAATATAGAGAGATGACCATAAAACTTTTCCTCTAGGATCTCTTTCAATGAACGAGAAGCACTCTGAGGTCAGAAGGAATAAATTCAAAGAGGGTTAAATGTCATGTAAAGCTTAGAAAATTACAGACAGTGCAGTCTAAATTAAACAAAACACTCCTCCAGCCTCTGGGGTGTCACTAAAAGGTGCAAAGATCGTTTAAAGCTACCTTGCTTGTCAAGATGCCTGAATTCTATACAGTTACTTTCTTATGCTGAGTATATTTCTAGGATACATATCTGAGAGACAAAGGAACTTAACTCTGTGTAGACGTAGATCTACTGAACATGTTCCTACCATCCTCCAAGCCACTTCATTGAAAGGGGTGCAAATTTCCTCATGAATCTGCTCCAACTGCAGCCACTTGGTCAATCAAGTATCTATACGCTACATTCAGGATTTTTCTTCCTAAGAGAGGATAAGTAATGTCATGACCAGGATTAACAAAACTCGTTTCTAAATATTGTTTCTATTTTAGTAAACACAGGTTTTATATTTTTTATCAGTAGTTTTGTGACTCCCATAACAGAGTTTGTAACATTTATAGTCCTTCTAACAGATATATGTCTATATTCAGAAGCAGTATTTTACTTTCCAGTCACCACAACGTTTACAAGAGATGAAGTTATGGGCAACTACCAAATAAGTTAGTAGCTGCTTAATCAATATTCTTGTCTTTACTAAAACTTGAGGTGCCAGAATACTTGGGTACTCTTTCCTTTGCTTTTATTTGCTTCAGGAGTTTGAAAGATTATTATTATTATGTTGAACGCTATAGAAAAACAGATCTTACAGAGAGAGGCAATATTTTACATTAGGTAATCTGACTATTTTATAGTAGACTAAACATGAAAAAATAAAAGCTTTGGGATCAGACTCTCTTCTGCAGATCACTACAAGCATTGTTTTGAGCCCTACACTTTGTTTTCCCTGGCATTATAGCAGCTTTACAGAAGCAGAATAAAATTGGTACAGATTTAATGGGTGAAACTTAATTTGAGTCACCATAGACATTGCTTAGTGGCCTTATTTTCAGTGAAAGACAAGTATTGATGATTCTGCTCATATTTTCATTATCTAATACTGTGGAGAGAACTGATTTAGGTGCTCAATTCCACCAAAGAACCCAGAAAAAAAAAAAATCCAACAAAACCCATCATCTCAGGGCTGTGACAACATAAAGGGTTAATTCAAACCTTGTGACTGACAGACCAATGCATGAATTGTAAATGGAGATGTCTTAATCCTTGGCAGAACAGATTAGTTTAAAGTGATCTGACCTTAAAAAAGCCATGACTTGTAGGGAATCAGTAGTTCAGATCAAGACATGAATTTTTTTTACATGCACGGTGACATCTGCATATATGTGGATTTTTGAAGATGCAGCCGAGAAGTAAGACAGAGAAAACTGGGAAAAGGAAGAGGAAGGAGGAGAAAAAAAAGCTGGAGATTAAGTAGTACTATGTGCTATGCCAATGAGATCAGATACAAAGCCATCATGTTTCCTGATTAAGGATGTAAAAATACTCATTGTATGGTAAAATGCTACAATATGATTCTAATTTGTTAGGAGATACAAATAACAGTGTAGACAGATCAACAGTAACACAACTAAATCATGGGGGGAAAGCAACTCTAGAAAGAACGTGTCTCACAAGCTAACACACTGAGAGAAAATAATGTAAAACATATGGAATATAACAGGAGGAAATAATACTAGAAATGGAAAAGGACTATTTGTAGGGAAACAGTAATGCTGAAAGAAGTTCTATAACAAAGAGGAGAGAGATTCCCCTTGTCACCAGAAAACTGATATAATTACTTAAACAAGAATAGTGAGTGTAAAGGGAGAATAGTGTGACAGAAAAGGGAAGAGAGTCTGATAAGGACTTACTACCTTCACAGCCTTCACAAGGTGTCTATGGGGAAGATCTGCTGATCTGTCTGTCAAAGAAAGAAAGGATATAAGCATCCTGAAGAGATGAAAAACTAGAAAAATCTAGGACTAGGCTGTCTTATCATAGTCATATAAATGGCCTTTTGAAATCAAAACACAAATACTATGAGCAAGCCAGATGCAGCTAGACCTTCAAGAAGTATTTGCATGTGAAACAATTCTTCAGGTAATGTGCTTCACTGAGTCACTGAGCTGGGACTCAGAAACATATTTCCAACTCCCTGGCTACAACATCTTGAACATGCCCATTTCTCTACATGCTTCCACTGCTTTTCGTTCTTACTTATTTAGTTTGAAAACCCTTTGAGGCAGAAACTTCTTGCTGTGCAAACACACTTAACCACCATGTTTTTGAAGGGAATTTCTAGGTACAGTTATCACACATCAATACACTTTCAAGATAGCTTTTTGAGCACATATTCACAGCACAGGTTACTTGCCTTAACATCATCAGTCAGGTCTAAGCTTCACTCCTGTTACTACACCTTTTTCTGGTTCAGTCCAGAAAAAGGTGAAGACTTATTTTGAGAAAGGTTATATTCATATGAGAGGGAGATCTTTGGAATAGCTGGATTTGAGTAAAACATTGTAATTTCTCTTCTTGGCCACAGTTGTAGCTTTCCATTATAATATTGTGTGGTATTCTATTATCAGTTCTCCATCGCAAGTGAAATAGTATGTTGGTACAAGAGCAGTCGAGATAATTAGGCAGAAAGCAAACTTTCCCAGGAAGTTTAGGAGGTTATTATGAATGTCTATGGAATATTCTGTTGATGCAATTACCATGTGGCCTTGGACAGCTGTGGATAGCACCAAGTAGCATAAAATACTGAATCCTAAAGCTAAAGATTGCTTTGTCAGCTGACTGCAAGAAGCATTAATTCCCAAAGAGCCTCAACAATGTACGAGATAATGGGAGAGAAATATTTCAGAAGAGCTATTTGACAAATGTCATATATAGCTTGCATACTCCAAGCATTTTGGAGGAAAGAAATATTGTCTACAAAAGCCTACAAAATGTCTACAAAATGGTTGTTCTTAAAACACCATTCCTTACATAAAATATATTGTACCTCTTCTATCAAACAAGTTCATGAAATGTAATGCAACTGACCTTTACCCTGTAACACACCACTGACAGCGACCCAATCAAATGGTGGGTATTTGAAGTTTTATAAAATGTCTTATGCATTATTTGGACAATGGCACAAAACTAGAAAATTCATGATATTTTAATTATAGTTTCAGTTTCAGGCAGTCTCTCTGGTATACATTTAAATATCAAGTGTAGTGAGCTACTTACTCTCCTAACTTGGAATCATGGTGCTTTTCACACTCTATCAGAAAACTCATTTGGTTTTAGATCCATTTTCTTCTCCTCTATTTTTGAATGACCCCAACTGCTCACACTACTTTATTTTTGCTGCATGAATTTTCCTCTGACCCAGCTCTCTCCATCTGAGCCAAAATATGAACTTGTCGTCTCCACACCTTTCCTTATAGTATTTCTCATTTCTACTTACACAAAACATTTCCTAAACTGAACTGCTGCGGAGAGATTTTTTATGCCATGTAAGAAGGCTGGAAGTGCATCAAAGGGCCCTGAAGTATTGTATCTGGTGGGAGATCTATTCCAGTGCTTAATCATTTTACGGCTGGGAAATCTTCCCCTGTGTCTGACCTGAATTCCCTGTGCTGCAGTTTGAGCACACTTTATGTTTTCTTGACCTCCAAAACACAAGAAGAACAATTTGTTTCTAACCTTTCCACAGCAGTCTCTATGTATTTTAAGACTGTTCTCACATCTCTCCTCAGTTCTCCCTTCCCTAGACTAAACAAACCTCATTCTTTCAGTCTCAGAAGTCAGATTTTCTGGGCTTTTGATCATCTTTGATGCTTTCCTCTGGTTCAAAAATTTCCTAAAAAGGGCTGCCCAAGGTTTAGCATAAGGCTTCAGGTAAGGTCTTGCCAGAGCTACCTGGGAGAGTTATAATGCATACTTTCAATATGTCTTACTCATTTTTGTGTGTCGGTCATTATATTCAGTTTGTCATCTACTAGATCTCCTAACAATTTTGCCCAGAAAGGCCATTTACCTATTTGTTCTGCATCTTTTAATCATGAAAATAATTATTTTAATATTTACTATTTTGTACTTGTCCTTATTGAAATACGATTTATTTATTTAGTATTTCAATATTAAAATAAAATACTTTAAAATAAAATACCCTACTATCTAAGTCACTGGTGGAAATGGTGGAAATACTGATTTAGGAAAAGAGCTTCCTAAACCTGTTTAACACAGTCATCTCTTTTGAAAGAGCAATATTATTAACTATCCTTTGGGTACAGTTTTCTAACCAGTTTTCCAGTTCCCATGTTCCATGTCAGAGATTTACTCTACCATATATCCCCAAGTTCCTTATATCATCTGAGATAACCCTAATTAAGATAACCCTGTACTATTTCTCTAGCATCCACATGGCCAATTACCTACTGTTATAGAAGGAAATTAGATTAATACTACGTCACTTGTTCTTTAGAAACTCTCCCTGCTATTAACTTATTACCCTGTGGCCTTCTTGTAATTACAAATACATTGTTTAAGTACCCAGTTTAATAGGTTTTTGAGAATGGAAGTTCAGTCAACCTATCTCTCTTTTAAAGAGGAACTTTATGATTCTTTTTCCATGAAAGCAGGGAAAATGGCATAAAGCTGCCTTTGAGGGATCCACTCAAACTCCCCTTGGTATAAGCCACAGTGGGATCAATTCCAGAGCTGGTGACAGCAGGGCACAAATAGGCAAGAGTGGTTGCACTGAAGACTTTTCAGGTGACACTGTAACATGTCCAAGACACATAGAAAATACATCACAGAAAACACACTTCACTCCTTGTCTGCCCACCCAAAACTGAATACGTTAGACATGTTCCCTACCACTAACATAAAATCATAGTATCACTAAGATGGAAAAGACCTCTAAGATAATCAAGACCTTCTTTATAGCATTAACCCAAATAACATGAATTTTAAGCTATGCTCTACAGAGTCTGAGTGTCTTTCTTAATGGGATCCTAATGAACCCTCATGTTCTGGTGCAAACCACTATGAACCTGGACAAATATGTCATTCTTCCCTGTACACATGCCCAGTGTCTCTCAATGCCAGCTCCCCAGCTGGCTTCATGCTGCATAACATAGGTACTACTTTTTTCCTTGTCATTCTGGTAATATTCATGCTGGCTACCACCTCCCACCTTACCAGCCACATGAGACTGTGCTGCTGATACACTGAAAAGAGGCAGCCATGAATCAACCTAGCAGGTATGTTCCCACCTCATCTAAAAGCAGCTCTGGAAGAGCATGCAACTACCTGCCCACCTCTTACTGACGTGGGTGACTTGTGGACACTTGCAAGCAGTCAGCCTGCCTGGATACACGGGTGTTGTGTTAACTCCCTGCAGGTGCTCAGGCACACAGCAGCTTCCATGCTCCTTTAGGCACAGCCCCATCGTGTCTGGGGCCAGTTTTCAGATTCAATGTCTGCACAGACAGTGAATTTGGTCTTAAAGAGAGCCTCACTGCTCTGCCCCACAGGCAGCATGAGTAGGTCTGAGAGTTTCCTTACAGCATTTGAATGTACTGCTGTAGCTCATTTGGAAGCCTGTGCATGCAAGGATTCAGACCAGATCACATCAAATTACTGTTATGAAAGTCTGAGCAACCACAGAAACAAAAAGTCATACAGATTGATTAAAATATACACTAGATACATATTGAGACTTTAGAAAAGGTCATTAATGATCACATTCTTTTTTTCTTCTATCTAAATACTTTTCTACTTAAACACTTTACTAATAATAAAACTTTCTATGATGTAAGAATGTGCCTGGATCTCTGATATTTTTTAAGGGAGACATGAGACCAGTTGTTGATTTTTGAACAGGATGTATATGCTAAATATCTACATTCTCATCTTCAGAGATGGTGCTACAGTTATGCCAGGCTGGAGCCAGGAGGGTAATAATGTAAGACCTGATATGGACAGGAGACAAGCAAAATCCTCATAATATCAAAACAGTTTCATAAATGGCAACAACAACAAAAAAGGTGATGAAGAACACACTGCTTATTTGAGTCCTCGGCCATCTTAAAAATATAAATGACAGGTAGAACTTCATTACTTACACACCCAGGAGTGTAAGTATGAAAACTGAAAAGGGATCTTTTAGACTTAATCTTTTAGTGCAACCAAAGAGAGCTTCTGTAGAAATGAAGTGTAAAGATCTTCCATTGATGATGGTGTCTTTTGCTTTTCTCCATATGTAACAAAAACTTTTCTGTCATGTATTTTCTAGCAAGCATGTCAGAATTCACCTTTTTCTGTAGTTTTGAGGCTGCAGAGAAGTGATCATGGTGATACAAGGATAATCCAGAGAGTGCATAGTGAAGCAGACTTCACTACTTAATTGTTGTTCCTCATCCATTCCTTTAGAGATCCTCTGAAAGAATGGAATGTTCTCTGCCTTGTGTTATAATTTTTTACGTTTCAGTCTTGCATCATGTTAGGGCATTTTCCAGTTATTTTTGTGTTTTCTTGTCTTTGGTTCCAGGCTTTCTTAATCAGAGACTTCAGTAGCCTGCAGTAAGGGGATACAATGACGAATACATGAGAAATTCATTAATATGCTTCAGCTCTTTGCTACAACTATGTGCATATACAAAATGCTCTCACTGGACTTACTCTTTCATTTGTGCATTGAAAGAAAAAAAAATGGAACAACTGCATCTCTTAATTTGTAACCTTCAAACTGCTCAGCTCTGTTTCTGTATTGATCCTGTATCCAGATATGCAGTCAAGGATTTGGTTATTTGAAAAATGAAGTGACCTTTTTGAGACCCCCAGAACTCCAGATTACAAGAGATGCTTACCTGCCTAAGGGCTGAAAGGACAGATTTATTCCAAACAAACTCAACCCAGCTTACTATTAATATTATATTATATAATATTATAGACATATTATTCCCTCATAATAGGGGGGCAAAATTAGAGGCAATGGGAAGTTTGTTTATAGGTCACTCTAACACAAGCCATTAAATGGGAGAAACTGACACACATAACTCTATCTCAGCCATTAATCCATATGAAATTGCACTCACAATTATAGTCAAGCCATTCATTCAAGCCATGGTTCCTTCAACCATTCTGCTTCTCATGGGGTTAGGAAATGGCAAGATTAGTTTTTTTTTTCAAGAAACCTATGCCAGTATCTGTTTTACACTAATATTTTTATTTTTTTTTCATTTAATCACTTTTGCTGCTGCTCTGAGTTCTAGCAACCCAAAGGAACAACTGTCTTAACTGAGCTTTCAAGGCTAAAATCAAATGAGTTCAGGAATCCTTCAGTGGCTTCCACAGCTCTAAGTCTGTTGCAGAATGCCTCCCAAACCTTATCTTGACTTCCCAGTCTTCTCAGAAGACCTCCATAGCAATGCCTATCAAATTCTTGGAATAGAGGTAATACAGACAACTAAAAAAGAAGAGAATAAAAGTAAAAGGCAGGATAAACTGGCAATGAAATGAGACCAATGAAGGAAAGGGCAGACAAAGACTGTATCTACAGAAATTCCTTTCAGCATCTGAATTCAAGTTTTAAGTATTGCAAAATCATGTCCACATCTTTTCTCTTCTTACCTGGCCAACAAGATACCCACTGACAAAGGTAAAGTCCACTTCCCCAGCCTTTGGTATCTCCACAGTAAATTGTTGACTTGTATTCTTGATGCTACTTTAAGAGGGAAAAGTATTATTTATGGAGTGATATATATAATTTTTTTCAGGTAGAAATATATTTTCAGAAATAATTAGACACTGTAGCATTGATGTAGAACATAAATTGCTATGAGAATAAAGTACTTGCAAGCACATCTGCTCACAATTAATGTTGATCCTAGGCCTAAGGACAAGATGTAGGAATGTGGGAAACACTGTTTCCAAGCTGTTAATTCACTGTCTGTGATCAGTGGCAGCAATTATTTGCCTGTCAGACTTCTACATGAATAAAGCATAATCAGGGTACACTTCCTATCCCCTATTCTGTGCAGTACAAGAATAATGTTCTTGAGTGTTAATATCGGTTTCTCAGCCAGCCAGAACACAAGCAGGGGTTCAGAAGTCAGAAAATACTTTAGCAGGAATGCAAATTTGTTTATGACCCATAAACTGAGCAGTCAGGAACAACCAGACATTTACTGGGCAAGGAAAGAACAGTGTTGAGGAAAGAAATGCAAAAATTGAAGAAGGGAGGAGGAGGGGAACACTAAAGAAAAAAATAATTCATAAATTTTCATGTGAGTAAAACAAGTGACTGAAAGTCCAAGGGATCCATTGAGAGTTTTCCTAAAAACAGACCTATCCTCTCTCCTTGTGCAGGTTTCCAGTGGTGTAATTCCTGAAATACCCCTTACCTGGGTAAGAGGCATGATGAAGGGCTTTAAATACCTGGAAAGAAACTATCTGATGTGTGCCAAATTTTATCATTATTAGAAATTAGACACTGCAGATAAAACTCATCTTTCTCCTTGACTCTGTGTCCCTAGAAGTGCTCTGCAGTTGTATCAAACTCACCAAATGAGTAGCTCCGTGGCCCATCACTTCCACTGATCTATAGCAGCTTTGTGGTTAAGGCATTTCACAGCCATTTTTTGTCTCTCTGTAACTGACTTCTCCTGACAAAACACAAATTTCTCAGTGGCTTAGTTCCTGATGTATAAAATGAAATGTTTTTAGCAAATAGATTATAAAGATCAGCTCATTTAAGATGTGTTCACATAGTGTTATACTGGGGCAGGGGGGAGGGAGGTAAACTCTGACATAAAAAAATGTGTTTGTCAGGCAAAAAAAGTAGATTCTTAATCTCCTGCTCCTGTCCAGCACCTACATTCCCCATTACCAACCGAGATGATATCTGTATCTAAAATTTCATGAGAGTGCATTAGAAAAAACCTGGACAAGCCTAACACATACCAGAGACTGAAGTAATATGCACAATTATCTTGTTGGAAAAGAAAAAATAAACACAATTATCTGAATAAAACCAGAACTTGCAATACTTAGATAAGGAGACATACCAATTTTTATTTGAATGAGTTACCAATTCAGCGCTCGTATATCTACTTAAGCTGTCAAAACATTACATGCCATGGAATATATTATATATATTAGATGGGTCAGATTTAGGCCACTTCCTTCCCACATACAAAATCAGAGATGGTTAAGTAGGGCACAGATTTTAAGCTTGTTCATGGCCTCCCATAATCCTACTCTCAACAACTCCTGTTGTAGGAGCCAAAAAGAGAACATAAGGAATCAGAAGGAATAATTTATAATTTTTTGTTATTACAGCCTATCAGCCTGATGTTCTCTATGCTTTCCTCTGACAGAAGTCCTTAAACAGCCAGGCATGATATGGAGCAGATGACTTAGTCATTTGACTGCATCTCTCATTCTCCAGAAGTTGCCTGAAATTTTCCTCTACTTCCTGCATGTTGTTGCAGTCTCTCTACCACTCTGTCACCTCCCACACCAGAAGTATTGGCTTGACCTATCTACTGCTCTGTAATCTGCAGCCCAGCTGGCTCTTGTACACGAGGCTGGGGAAATGGGAGGAGACTAGGATGCTCTGAAGCAGATGAAAATTACACCTCAGTAAATCTCAGAAAATAAGAATGTGAGAAGGACCAGCATTCTGCCTCCACCACTGCCTAGGAGACGCTGTTCAGGGAGCTCATGTGCTCTTGGCTGCTATCTCCCTACTGCCCTGCCCATGTCCACAGTCATTGATTAAGGAATTCCTGTTAATTTTCTTTAATATAGTTTTAGACTTATTTTTTAGGAGTTCTTAGTTCCTTGTATCCTCTGCTGAAACTGCCTCCAAAATTTGTGGCAACGAATTTAGGGATGATGAAGGCTTTGGTGAGTTAGCAGCTCTGCATTCACTTCATTGACTGCCTTCAAGTTTCCCACTGAGTATTCTCCACTCAAAGTTTAGAATTAAGTCCTTTAAGTCTTTTCTTTTAATACAAATACTTAACATCCTTAATTGCTTGTCCTGCCGTTCTCTGAACCTTTTCTAACTGCACTATGGCACCTTGTGATGTGAGGGTCAAACATCAGACAGGACCTAGGCTGCATGAGATTTTGTACTGCAGCAAAATTATGTTTTCTGTTATGTTCTTGATGCCCTTTCTGATGAATTTTGACTTTTTATTTCCTTCTGGCTACTATTGTATCTTAAGTTAATGACTTCAGAGGACTGTTGGTGACAATTTCTAGCTCTCTTCCCTGAGGTATAATTTCCAATTACAAGTTCAGAATCCCATAAGCACAGTTTAGACTATTTTTTCCTCAAGATTAATTACTTCACATTTTTCACACTGACATTAATTTGATAGTTTTTTGTCCACTCACTCAGGCTTGTGAGATCATTCTGGAAAATAGGCCTACAAAAACACTTCAACTGCAACTGCAACTACACCATGCAACTGTGTGAAATCCTTCACCTTCAGCACACAAAGCTCTTGCAAATACTCTGCAAAGAGGCAACTCAGTGCACAGGAATATCTATTCTCCTACCTGAGCAGGCTCTCAGGTGCTGGGAAAGCATGAAGCTGGAACACCTGCATGCTTAGTAGGGATTGTCTGTATGACTGTATGCACATCTTGCATGGGTGTAAAAGTGTTCTTCAGCCATTTTTAGATTTACTAAATTGTAACATGCTTGCATTTGAGTGGTTATGATTTAATCTTTAGGATTAAAAAAAAGGGGAGGAAGCTCCTTGCCTGAACTGTTATGAGAATTTTGCAGCCCAGTGAAGAATTCACCACATACCTTCTGCTTCACTGGCTTCTATCTGCAGTGACAGCTACTTTGTCAGGTCCTCTGATTGTTCAGTTTGTTTGTTCAGTCCTTTGGGATCTATCTTTTATGTCAGGCTACTCTTATCGACAGGGACATCAGAAACATCAGTTCCCCTGCCGTGTCCATGTGGATCCAGAAAAGTAAAGGAAGCATACTTTACATCCCATCATGAATTTAAGCACTGTAGTGTAATATCAGGCAGGCAAATTAATTTCAGCTGTAACCACAGAGCCAGATTACATCACTGTTTTCAAAATTTCCCAATATAAGACAGATTTAGCAATGAAAAGTAGCAAAATAAGATTTGTAACTGGTCCAGGAAGATGGGACCAAGTAATGTCAGAGACAAGAGACATGTTAGAATTTGTAAGAATCATACAAAGAGCTGTCAGAGTAGCAAACATCCTTCAGACTCCTGAATCTAGGAGCTAAAATAACAGTACACAAGCCAGTTGCTTTGATGGTCAGTGCTTTATGTGCTGCATGAACCTCGCTTCCCTTTATCCATTCTTTGTTTACAAAGCTTGTACTGAAATGAAATGCTTAGGAAAAATACTTTGCAAGCAAACTTAGGGTGTTCAGTAAAGTATGTGAAAGACAATTCAATCTTCCAGTGCTCTCCTACAATATGGAAATTAGTCATACATCATCTTCACGAAGTTTGTCTTTCATTTTAAAAAAACCACCACAATAAGATTATACCATAAAAGACAGGTCATACATTCTGCCTCAGGTGGCCACTCCTAGAATCTCTCTTAGTCTGTACTCTAAATTAGCATTCCCTGGAAAAAATTACCTATTTCCCCTTAGGTCCTGTCTCTGCATGCCAGAAGCTTTCAGTTAAACCTTTCTCAGCAGTACCCACGCTTGCTTCCAGAGCAAGGCCCCTCAGGCAAACAGTGTCCTCGTACAAGGACTGTAATAGCCTAATCTTGTTTCCTGACCGTGACATATGGGGAGAGGCTGAGAGAGCTGAGATTGCTCATCCTGGGGAAGAGATGGCTCAGAGGAATCTTCTCAGTGTGTGTAACAGTATGATGGTAGAGAGAAGACAGATCAAGGCTTCTCAGTGATGCCCAGGGAAAGAACAAGAGGACACCTATTTCAATACAGGATACTCTATTCAAACATAAGAAAAAACGCTTTTTCACTAAGGCTGGTGAAACATGGGAGCAGGCTGTCAAGGCAGATCATCAAGTCTGTATCCTTGGAGATAACTGAAAACCCCATGGGACATGGCCCTGAGCAACCTGCTTTAGCTGACCCTGTTCTGAGCAGGAGGGTTGGACCAAACAGCTGTCAAAGGCCCCCTCCAAACTCAACCCTTCTCTGTGATTCTTTGTGAACAGTCATAGGCTGGCAAATATTAAAGTCATTGCTCAGCGTTATTGCAGATTTGTTACAGGATACACACAGGTTTGAACCCTACACTCAAGTATGTGTGTTTGGGACAGCATTTATACCAAGACAACTCAGGAGAAGAGAGATAAACTTGAAACACACAGGTATAATTTATGTTTGGACGTCTCTGTCACATGCTGTAAGGCTGGCTTTCCATTGGGAAGAAAAAGGCAAAATACCACAGAACCAGCATAATAACTGTGTCTCAGCTATGTAGAACCATGTCTCAGGAAATGACTGCACATATATTTGCCTACAAATTTTAGTGGGCATTGCTTAAGCACTCTGCTGAACCAGGACTAATATCCACCAATAATAACAGGCACTTCACCTCTACTGGGTGACCTACTTAATTACACTAATACCTTTTAAGAGATTTATTCCTCTCCTGAGGTATGCATTTTCCCTGGTGTTTTAGGAAAGTCTATGACAGATATTATGATGTGTTAAGTGAACTGCTAAAGATTCCACATAGTCCCAGATAACAAAGAACACTTTTTCTTTAGTGTGCTTTAGAGGAGTAAAGTAAATATATCTGGAAATTTAAGAGCACCAGTTGAAGTGTTTATGAAGTTGTACATGAGCTATTTGGTTGTAACAATTCTTAACCATAATTTAGTGGTCTTATTGGCAACATTTTTTGTCTTTTTTAAGGCTTTTTTTTTTATGGGACTAGGCAGTTTGTAGTGCTATGCCACTGTGGGTTAGAGAATCATGCTACATAACTGAGACATACCTTATGTTGTTTCATATGGTATCCTGGCTTCTACAATAATTCTAGGTATCCTTTTACACAAGTGCACATAAAGACACCTATCAGCCTCATTCAGCCATCCTGAAACAACACAGAGGGTTTAGGCAAAAAAACCCCAAGACTTTGAAGACATTTCAATTGCCTCACCAAATCCATGAATCGTTCAGTTCCAGAAGAATGCAAAGATGTAAACAGAATAATTCTGCTAATAAACATACCAGAGCTTACTTCTCCATCAGACAGTGCTGAAAACAGTTGTCTTTCTGACCTTACCATTGTTAGATGACTTCAGCACCTGTTCTAGAAAAATGTGGTAACTATTGAATATGTTTTTCTAAAGCAGGTGTTGAACTCCCTTGACCTTATTCACATCAGCCAGACAAATGGACAACTGTTTTTCATCTACAGAGTCCACTTGTGTGATCCTGACATATAGCAGTTTCTGTGATTTTGAGAAAGCCCAAGAGTAAATCTTGAAATTTGCAGCTTAATAATTTCAATAAAGTGAAAATCAGCCCTGAACTAAACACCTTCTTCAACCTAAACTTGAACTTTATGAGGTTTTTTATTGATTGATTAATTTGATGCCTCTTACAAGGACATCAGGTCTTATTATATTCTTTTTTTCAACTTCAACTACTTCTGAAATCCTTGCCACCCTACCCTCTACAATACCATTCAGCCTATGGCTGACTCTAGAAGAGTAAGTTGGATATCATATTACATTATACTAATTATCTTTCCTTACTTTATGCCTCTTCAGGAAGTAAGAAAAGTTGTCCCATTTTGTAACATGTGTCAAAATCACATAGTGAGTAAAAAGACTTATCTGTACAGACGTTTTCCTTTTGATTTAGTTTTTATTTCCTCCCAAATTGTAATGGAGCTACCCTTTTCCAGAAGGAAAATATACTATTCTATATAGTGCCTTTCAATGAAAGTCAATACCATTGTAGGCTTTATCGGCTTTACCGTTTTTTTGTGATTTTCAGATGCTTAGTTCCAAAGACCAACTAGTTGTGCCTTCCATTCACAGAGTACCAAGTTGTATTCAAAATAAACCCATTTTAATAGTTATATGAAATTGTGAAATAATAATATTTTATTTTAACTTGTTTTTAAACCATTAAAATTAATTAGCATTTATATTCAAGTAAGAGATCAGACAAACTGCAGTGTACAGCAGTGCCTAATAATGTTCATATACACATGTAATAAAAAATATATTTAAACACAAGGGTTTCTAAGATATTATAATTGAAATTCTGTTCCCAAAGCAAACAGAATTTTACTAAGATTAATTGATGATCTCTTATTTTTATTCTTCTCCTTCTGACTTTTTATTTTCCCTGCCCCTTACTAGCCCCTTGATGAACAAAAATAAAGCAATTTGAATTTCTTTGTTTAATTTCATGAATACCCACTGTGAGCCCTATGTAAAAATTAGTTCATTCAGAAAAAAGATCATAATGAGCAGGGAATTACTTTTATATTTTTCAATTTAAAAAGAGGATATGAAGTCAGTTTAGTGTACAGGCTGTTGGTTCCTAGGATTTTCAAGGATGTGCATCTTGTGAAAAAAAAAAAATAAAACATTTCCTCTTTTGTCTATGTTCAGCATAGGGAAGAAAACAGTCTTATAAAGAGTATATTGAACTGGGATTTGGGACATTGATAGAGAATATGTAAAATAAATGTCTACGTGCTTTCAGAGTTAGCACTCATGGACTGGGAAAGGTTATTAAGCCTTCCTGAAAAGAGATAGAGATAGATATAAGATATAGATATTGATATAGATATAGTTAGATGTAGATATAGATGTAGATGTAGATAAATACAGACACCTTCTGCTTTTCCCCATCTTTTTACTTTCTGGTATAAGAGTTAAGTGTTTTGGAAGGGAACAAATTTCTCCTTCCTGATACAGAACTATTTTTTCTATAACTACTTTTACGTGTAAAAGTAGTTACTTTTAATTAAAAACATGCAAAAATATAACTAGACTACAAAAAGAAAGGCAATGCATATATTGATGTCGTTGATAATTTGTCATATAGATGAGATTGTTCTTTTCCTTCTCTTTTTCAAGCAGTTGCCTGGTTTTACATGCACAATGTGAGGCCCAGAGACACATGGTGTCTTCCTCCCTGCCACAGGAGCAGGGCTGCTGCACTGATTCCAAAAGCTGAAGTCAGAACATTCACATACCTTGTCCTCTCTTACTACAGGTGTGGCCTATCCTGCTCCTGTTCTTGTTAGCAGACCTTCTCATTCAAGGTCCAGTGCCTGCACTCCTGAACAGCACCACCTCTTGTGGTGGCACTGAGGTTAGTTAGCTCTCACATGCAGAGCACACGAGCACCTCATATGGCAAGTGCTTTAGCTGTCAGTATCTGAAAGGCTTATATTTATATATTCCTACAAAGCCAATTTGATCTCATGTTCTGTTGGGTAAGATTTTGCCATTGAACTACCCAGCCTGTGTTTAACTGGGGCTGACCAGCAGAGCAGTCTGCCAGGCAAGGAGTAGTCAGTGGATCTTTGTAGTATGTAAAGCAGTTCTCACTGTAAGGCCTGTCTTGCTCCACTACAGCAGAATTCACTGATGTGTTAGGGAGGGTTTCTACTAGATATCTGTCCTAGTCCCTGGAGGAGCTGAATCTGTCCCTGACACATCAGCATGGAGCTTTCTCTCCAGTGAAAATAACCCCTTTTTCCTGAAAAAGTCATGCTCTAGACTTTTTCTTGGTGTCTTGTTAAAAAGTCCAGTTTCCATCCTAGCTGAAAAATAAATAATTTTTTTTTTCTGCCCAAAGTACTCTTACATGTTCTATGTAATGCATGTATTTTTTAAATGATCTGGAAAGGATGAAAACCACAGAATTATTCCTGTCTTTTAAAATTTGTGCTTCAAGGCTTGTAAAGGGTCAGTTATCTCTGCACAGAGACTGTCTTAGTGGGTTACAGATGATGCTAAAACCTGTTAAGCATCAGTAAGGCAAGGCAGCACAGTATGATCTGAAGCTACATTACACCTCAGAGGGTGCCAGTGACCTCTCTGTAGGGTGTTTTCATCTCTGCAAATTGCAAAGCTGCCATCTGGACTCCATTCACCCTCTCTGTAACAACACTACACAAATACGATACTTTTAGGCACAAAACTGCTCTGTGATGAAAAAGAGAGTCCTTCTGTCCTGATTCATTTAAAGGACTCCAGTGCAGTTCTCCAGCTACACAGCAGCATGCTGGAGATGCTGCCTGCAGTCATATACCGTGTGAATTCATGTATAAGCTTTCAAAGAAAAAGAGACTTTACTGGTAACTGAGATATTCTTGTCTTGCCTAAGGGTATACTTACAGCTTTCTCCCAGCCTCTTTCTTCTAGGGCCCTGAAAATGTGCAGGATTCATGAAGCCAAGAGGAACAGCGCAGGACCATAGTGTCCCCATGTGCACAGCCTGGCTCTCTGGGGAGGACTGCTGAGGGAGCAGGGATGCTGAGCACTGCTGTAGGTGCTGTCCAAGCAGAAAACCCCCCGCTCTGCTGTGCCTGTACCACCTATCCTGAAGTTCACGTATTGGTGAGTGCCTTCTCTATTCTGGAAAAAGAGCAGACATGCAGCAGTGCTGCAGACAAAGCAACACTGGTCCTTAGGGTGCTGCACTGCTGCCAGAAGTGCTTGTGGAAGGATTACAAGTTGTGACCAGAGTCTCTCAGTCAGGACAGCCATCAGCACAACAGCAGATCGCCCCACTGCTTGGCAGCTTCTTTACTGCTCCATGGTCTGAAATTACTCAGACCTGGCTTTGTGAAGCTTCACTTAATTTTCAGCTTGCAACACAACATTTTCTATTTCAAATTTTCTATTACAGCATTATTACTCAGTCACAGTTTTTGTGTTAGGCTTGCACTAAGTATGCTGCTCAGTACTACATTTAATGAATATCAGCTACCTTTGAACTAAAGATTTTTTTTAAATAGCAAGTACAAGAGTACTTTTGAAAATACAAAGAAAAGAATTACTTAGAGTGAAAATTAGAGGTAGAATTCTGACCCAAAACAAAATAAGTGAGATGTTAAACATCTGAAACTGAGTTCTCTTGTAAAGATACAACATCAAGTGTTCGCTTTACAGCTATTACATAGAAGGCTTATAACTTAAGCCTCAGCCAGAAGCTCAGCCAGTACAAATTCTGGGCTGCAGCAACTGGATTTCTGGACCTGGAGCAGGCATTTAGGGGAGGCATAAAACATTTTCCATCTACTAACCTTCTACACAACTCCTGCTTCTCTAACAATTTAAACCAATAGAGCACCTGGCCCCTACTGGGTCTCCATCTTATTAGAAACACATTGAGTCTGACAGCTGCTTGGGAAGCCAAGAACCACATTCATCACTGGGGTATCTCATCTGACATCAGTGAGATCAGAATTTGGCTTTAATCCTCCAGAACGCACACGATTTTTACACAGGGACCATGTGAAAATTAACTTTGACTGCTACACTAATTCTACTGTATTTGGAGAAGGACACTGAATGCTTCTCTTTGTTCAAAACTCCTCATAATAGTATTTTACTTTGCAGCAGCATATAGGGCTGGGCCTTCTCACCACATGCTGTCGGGAATATTGTAGCCTAGAGAATAGTCTGGTTTCTTCTCACTAAAGAATGGAAACTTGCTGTATATTATTTGATTTTTATGCTCTCATTATGCTTTGATTTTGGCTGCTGAATGGAAATAAAAGAGCAGAATAAATTTTGTTTAATGGAAAGTGTATAAAACAAGGTATAATAGAAAAGGCAATTGTATATTTACTTATTGTTTGAAATTACTTTTTTATTAATCTAGAGATCTTCCAGAGAATCCTTTTTATTTTTAAGAACAGCTTTGAATAAAGCAAGAAGTTCTAACAGAAGACTTTTTACAGTTAGATTTTCCTTTTAGCTGGATTTTGGATGACAGTTTGGTTTCCATTCATAAAATTAAATGGTATTTTGTTAATTTTCTATGCTATCAAAATGTAGGCAATGAACAGCTTGTCTTCTACTCTACGTCAAAAATCTGTTTTTTCTGCATCATAATTTTCAGTCACAAACCTCATTTTGTAACACCTGATTCAGATGTACTTTAGATGTTTGCACTTCAAAGAGATGTCCTTGATAACTTAATTTGCAAACTGAACTTGGAGCTGAAAACCAAAATCTTCTTAGTGCATTGAATTCAGCTAATTTGTCACTTTCAAAAGTTTAGGCCGATAAAATAAATTAGAGACTTTTGTCTCCAACACAGGCTAAACCCACAGACATTGGGCATCCCTCCTTTTCACCTGTATTTGTGCATGTGTACACACATATATATCACTTTGGAAAAAGTTGTTAAGTTTTTTATATCAGTTTCTCTAGTTACTCAATCATTTTTGTTCCACAGATTGGTAGCGATAATTGCTGGGACCTCTGAACCAGTTGACTTTTACATAATTATCATAAAATCATCTTTATCAAATTCTCCTTGTGTGATAAGCATTGTTTTCAAAGTGGTTTGATGACTTATAAATGACAGACTTTTAACTAATATTTCTTTCCACTTTTTTAAGAGAAAAAATTAAGGCAAATGAGGACACACTACTAGACCTGATTATATTATTTATTACAGAGTTTTAACAAACATTTTCATAAATGGCTGATTAATGACTCAAAGATTTACATCCTGCAATCTAACTTGAGCTTGCTCTAATGATCTTATCTATAAATGATTAGCAGGTTTATGGCATAGGAAAACGTGGAATTTTCTCTGGTTTTCAGCACAAATCATGCCCAGAGCACGTTCTTTGGCATCCTGAAAACCAAAATAGAACAAGAATTCTTAGTTTCTTAGTATGAAATAATAATCTAAATTGAAGCATATTTACCCTCTGGGGATTCAGTTCTGATTTTTAGTGATTGCCAAGTATCTTCATAGATGACTGATTTGCTGAGTGTTCTACCCAGCATTCAGCAGTCCAAACACTAGAAATATGTCATTGCATAATATTTAAAGATATTATTTTACCAGTGAGACACAAACATAAATTGCAAATAAGAAAAAAATATGCTTTAACTTGGTCCTCTAAAGTGTGCAACTTATTAGGAACCTCCCCATGTGTGCTGTCCTACACATAGAGAAATTTAGTCTAGAAATAAAGCCAGAAGCAGTCTAAGCTTGTCTAAATGGTGTAAATCTGGAGCAACCCCCATATCTTCCTTCTCCAAGTATTGAAGGCTTTTATGGTTTTGGAAATAGAAAACTGAGAGAACTATATGGTTGCTAAATTCTGACAGTGCCTGTACATATTACAGGCTGCAGAGCTTCTCAGGCTGGTCCTGAGAAAGTAGTCTGGGAAAGAATTAAAACAATCCTCAGGGACACAAAACAACCTTGCAGGTGTTGTTATGTGTTC
>NC_031770.1:35613849-35627053 GCF_001522545.3 Parus major | reverse complement strand
AGCAGGCCTGCAAGCAATAAACTAAAGGATCCTCTTGTTCTGACTCCCTGAGAGTCTGTGTTGTTCCTTCCAGCCGTTCCCAATCGGAACGACAGAACTACACAACTGAACAATTGCCTACAAAGCCCAGGGCTTGCAGTTCATTAATGCACTAAACAGAGTGACCACATCTCACAGTTTGCTTGAAAGAGCCATCCACAGGTAAAAAGCCAGAATGTTTTTAAAACAAACAAACATAAAATTTCACTTTGTGTCAAGAAATGGTGTTATTAGAGAAGCAGGTGGTACTCGGATATTAAGAGTCAGACTGCTAATGGGATCAACAGCCTTAGATCACAACTAATAAGAAAAAGCAAAAATTGTGTCTATCTTGGAGGCCTACTCAGAAAATAGATGCAAAATATGTTAGGCTCTTATTCACAGATTTGGGATGATGCTTCTCCTATCCCTTTTCCTTCGTGGGCTGTTAGCAAAAGCCCACCTTATGACCTTGGAAACATGAGAGGAGATCCTATATTATGGAATGGAGAAGGGGAGAGATTTCCATACATTTTTAAGCTACTATGACAAAATATTGTTTTGCATATTGTTAAATTTCAGAAGCAGAGCCCCTTTCTTACCTGAGATCAAGAACATAGTTACTGAGTAAAGTCAGTGACATAAGACTTAGTAGGAACTAGGTTTTATAGATTTAGTAAAATATGAGACATAAAAATGTTAAGAGGCTACATAAAATATATTAAAAATTTAGCATTTTACTATGCTTTAATTTGGAGAAAAGCAAACTGTTAGTGTCTGTCAGTTGATACAATTGTAGTTGCCCTATGGTCTGAAAGAAAAGATTTTTTTGAAAGCTAGACCAAAAAATATTTTTTATGGCTAGAAATAATGAGAAAGTTCAGTATGCATATATGCAGATGAGAATGCAAATGCCTTTATCTTGCCTAGATTGAGTGGAAAAAGGCTCAATGAAGAGCGAAGTAATTCTGGCAATTTGATGAAAGCCTGCAGTACCCAAGCAATGTCAGAGGCAATGCCCTCATCACAAATAACACTAGATGTAATTGTTAAGAAATGGATATCCACAAAATCCTGGAAAAGACTAGCAAAGCAAATAAGGAATTGAAATCCTGCCATCTGTATTTGTTTATATGTGGATTTAATCTATCTAGTGCCAAAGTAGTTAGGTCTACATGTTGCAGAGGAGCAGAGGCTACTTTATTTTCATGTTATAACTATTATCCCATTTTAACTCACTAAGAACACCCCTCAGGATGCTACTTCAGTGTGTAAAATCCAGTACTAACAGCAGGAATTCAGGATTTGGAGCTTGCAGGCTTTTTTGTGGGTTGACAAATGAGAGTGGTGTGGAGTAACTTTTATAAAGAGGGAGTCCCCTCACACTCCATTCTGCCACTCTCCCTACCAGCTATCCAGTGCCATTCTTTCACACTATTTGTTTAAAGCCAATGGTGATTTAAAGCACAAGTTAAGGTTACAGAACAAGTTGTTTAATCAGAATGCTAAAGAACACTTCTTTCTCTGTTTCTGCTGGCAAGATCTGCAACAGCATTTCATGATTGCAGTGTATTTCTCATTGCCAAAAAACAAAACAAAACAAAACCAACTTTTTTAATTCTGAAGCCATAGATAGCACTGGTGCTACCCAGTGTCACTTCTTTATGAATGGCCAGCAGTAAAGAAGACAAAAATTAACCTGTACTAACAGCTGCTAAAATTCAGCTTGTGCCTTCAGGAGGTGATTATTTTCAGTTCCTCAGGAAAAGGCCATCCTGTTGTCAGACCTCTTCATCACTCTTATACACCATCTCCTAAGATTCCAGTTACATGGAGTGTACACTAAACTTGCTGCAGTGATGCAGTCTGACACCTCCACAAGAGAGCTCAGTCCTGCCCAGCTGGCACTACAGAAAATTTCTGCTGCACATGATCATCTTTGATCATCTTCACCATCTTTGTGACTAAAGGTACTACTCATTGTGAACTATGTTTTTTTTGTTTACTTTCCTGGTTGCTTCATTTAAAATGCTGGGAATATAATTTTTTTACCAGGGGAAAAAAAACTGTCTTAGTAAACTGAAGAAATGCTGGAAAGGAATTTGCTCCATCTTTCTCCCCTCACAGTATATATACAGAGTATTAATCTTCAGACAAGCAGAGGAGGATAACTGGTGTGAGCAAGCATACACTATAATCAACAGTGATTTAATTCCATTCCAGTTCTAACGTTTAAAAACATTATCCTTTCCAAGTACCATTAATCAAATCCTTGTTTAGGAAATACCAAATTAGTTGCTATTGCTAAAAGCCCATCAATAGATTTTCATTTTTCAGAGGACTATTTCACTGCTGGGTTTTTGTTCAGATTTGGTTGTTGGCTATTAACTTTTCATCAGGAATGTTACAAAAGGCTTGTTCAGCACATCTCTATCTTCAAACTTGAGATGGAAGGGAACCATCTGCAGAGCATAAAGTATCCTTGGCACAGCAGCTGTTCTCGCATCCATGAGAGAGGGAGCTGGTTTCAGTGCCTGTTATTTCCTTTAAATTATTAGAAGTTAATGTAGTTCACATGAATGACCGGGGTTGTTCTGGCATGTAAGTAATCTAATTTAAGGTTTGATGGCTAACTGAATAATTGTGGTTTACTAAATAGTCAAGTGGGAAAAAATAAATGGGTTCCATGTTGAGAAAGAATGTGTAACAATAAGACATGATTCTTCAGTTAGGAACTCTACCTTGAGTTACCCCATTGAGTTCAGTGTAGCTTCTTAAGGAGAGGAAGGAAATATTTGAGTCTGTTTTCTCTCTAATCCCATTCAGAGTTAATATACTTACACTAAGTTTATAGTAATTTTCTTCCATTTGTCATTTTTCAGCTTAGTTTTAGTAGGTAATATTGCCATGTTTGGACAGACAAGGTACCTCACAACTTTGCTGCCCATTTTGCGGCTTTCTACATAGTAAGTATCCTGCAGTGAATGTCACGTGTTTGCACAGTTGAAGGAAATATTGACTAAATACAAAGCATTACCATTTGTAAGTGTGGTTCTGTATATGATGAGTGTGGTTCTGTATATGATCAGTAGAAAACTCTAAAGATTTGAATAATTTTGTCAAGATGAAGGAAATAGGAGCTTGAGCAGCAGGTCAGCTACTTCATGAAATGGTTGCTCCATTAAACTCATCTGAAATTGCACCAATTTCCTATAAAAATGTCTGGCACCTGTTTCAAGCTGCATTTTTTGTGGCCTGATCACAATGTTCAGAATGCAGTGGTTCACAGATAGCATCATATTTTTCTAAGTGAATGCTTCAGTCAGGCTTTAACTTTCAGTCTAATTTATTGCCTGTTAATGTAGAGAGCTTGAAAGATTTGAATAGACAGTGAATGTACAGAAATGTTAGAGAATTCTTTTTAGAAACACTCCCTTTAACACTGCTCTTCCTTAACTTTAAAGTTGCTTTTTCTTATCTTATTCTAGGATTAAGCTACTATTTAGGAAAGTTTTGCAGCATTCCTAAGAAATATGTAGAAATCAAAATATACTGGCTGACTTGAAATGGAAAGTAACTTCCCTGGAGCAATGGATCCAATGGATGGTAAAATCATAGTCCAAAGCAATGGAGACATCCGCCTTAATCTCTAGGCTACAATGAAATACCTTTGTCCCCAAATGCCTTTCTAAATCAATTCCTTCATCTGTAAGACTGATAATTACATTACATAGCAATGATTATGGTTATGTCTCTGTTACCTCATATGAACACGCCAACTAATACAGGTGTGTGATCAGGCAGGTTTGGGGAATGGTTTCCTGGAGCAGTTTACTGTGAAAAGGTTCTGACAAACCAAGTGTCAGTCACTAAAATTACAGTACTAATGTAAGGCTGACTAAGAGGATAAATCGAAATTTTCTAATACATTTGGGTGCACTTATACTGATCCTTTGATATAGCTTCACAAAGTCATCTCTGCAGGAATTAACATGGACACCCAGAAGAGGATTACATTTGCAGCAGCATGCACTGTGGTAACTGTAGTTACTGTGCTGTTTCTGTAATTTGCAAACAGTGCAAATTTTTCAAAACGAAAGATTATGTCAACAATAGATAACTTCATCTCTTTCTCCTACCTTGATGGCTTAAGACGAGGAAGTTGTTTGGGGCTTTTTCTTGGCTTATTTTGGGTTTGAAGGTTTTTTTCCTTTATTTTTGCCTGTGTTACTCATCTGGTTTAGAGTATTCTTTCCTATCTCTTCTTTCCTACGTCCTAATGGCTTCACATCCCTGTTCGCTTTATCATTTCCCAAATGTTTTCCTCATTCTGTATTTGTTTTCTTTCCATCAGTGGTTAATTTGAGTCTCTGGTAAAGACTCCTTTCCTTACACATTCCTCATACTTAGTGATGTTTGCCTCTAATTAGAGGGTCTCTAATCTCTCATAGCTGCCTGTACTTCTTCTATAGTGCTTTTCTATTATTCTACTTCTAACATCACTTTCATAGCCCTCTCACTCCCCTATGTCTTTTTTTCCCCCCGGCCCAGGTTCTACCTGAATCCCTCCTTCCTATCCTAAACAGGGTGAATAGTTTCTATTCCCTGTTTTCAGTTTCATAGTCCTTGCCTGACATCATTGTTTCCATGGCTTTCCTCCCTTCTTTTGATGTGTCTTAAGGCTGTCATACCTTCTCTTCCCTGCTCTTCCTCACTGTCTCTTCTGGTCCTCCATTCCTCTTTCAAAACACTGTGTATGTCACACTTTTCTCTTCATGGCTGCAATCTCCTGTCAGTTCTGGTTATCTATTGTGTGTTTTCACAATCAGCACAATGTGGCACATGAGATATTTTGAAGAGATTGCTGCAATTCAGTTCTGAGACCAGGCACTGGAAAGATAGCACAGATCCTTCATTGGTTAAGAGTGGTGCTAGATGTGACTGTTTGATTTAATGAGATGAATATGAGCACATCCCATTAACACATCTCTGTGTTAGAGGTGGATTTCTTTATCCTGAACAGTTTCATTCATGTGTCAGTATTAAAGATTTTTTTAGGCCACCAACTTTACTCCAATCCTGCAAAATTTCAAGCAGATTTGAACCTTGTGCATGCAGAAATACTGCAATGGCTGTCCTTGCACCTCCCACTCATGATTTTTGCTTCTGCATATTCGATTTTTCTTCAGGCTTTTGAACCTGAAGTTGACAGATTTCTAGAATGAGACCAACTTTTATACTCTTAGTTCTGACAACCAATTTTTTTTCTTGCTGTCACTGACTAAAGAAATTCAAGGAATATTGAACCCTTCGTGAAGCATCACAATTCGATTTTTAAAGCAATGACAATCTGGTGGCAGAGTATCTTTGTATTTTATATTAAAGACTACAATGTAGCAACATGCACATCAAATCCTGCACTGATCATCCAGCCTCAGCCTGCATCTTTTCCTGCCTTGTGGCAGCAGCAATCTTCAACATACTTAAATACAATATACCTAATTCTGAATAACATTATTGAGAGAATTATCTGGTTTCTGTCCTTTGAGTAAGGTATTTCCCCAGTGACAGATCCATGGATCTTCCACAAAGAGAAATGCAAGTGTGTGTCTGGGCTAAGATGAAGATTTCCTTTTAACAGTTCATAAGGCAAACGTATTCCAACACATCTAGCAAAAAGCTGGTTCACACAAAGGCTTGGAAACGCTGTCATCACTAAATAGAATTAGCCACAAACTGCTGTTTGTGAAATGGTTGCTTGGGTTTTGTGTCCTTGAAATATATTCAACACAGCCTGCCACTGAAAAAGTCTGGATTTCAGTTATCCTAACAAGGGAGAGTTTTCTCAGCTGAAGGGAGCTTCAAAAGGTGAAGCATTTCCCTGCTGCTCATGACTGCCAGAACTGTTCTTCCCTGAAGCTGCTGCTGGCTGAAGTTCCTGTTGTAACAGATCTGTGAACCATATTATGAGAAGAAAGGTCAGATAAGCAGTGATACATTTTTCTAGTGTGCTTGAATGTATCAGTAATAACTATGAGATTGTAACCTGGTGAGCTAGACTTTGTGCAGCTGCCAGATACAGGAAAGTTTCTTCTGTTCAACTTTAGTTTCATTTAATTCTTCTCTCTAATTTCTAGTAAAATCAACACTGCTTTCTTTAACATAATCTTGTTTCACCAATTGTTACAGAAGCAGGCTGCTTCAATGCTCCAAAGGAACTTCTGACCTCTGGGGATGATAGCAGGGAGGTAAAAGATACTTGGCCTGTAGCACTCTGCAGCACATATGAAGCCAGAGTATCTCCAAGATGCTGGCTAAAGTTAGTACACAAAGCAAGTCAAAAAAAGGGAGGAATATGTCAGTCACAGGACTAAATACTGACTGGTGTCAAGAAGAATTGTCTTTTACAGTGTCAATATTCTTGGTATACTTTGTAAAAACATTTGCCCTCTGCTGTCCTACAAACAGCAGTATTAAAAACACATTTTCGAATTATATAAAGAATCACATCCAGAAGTGATTATTCAATAAAATGTATTTCACTTAATCTGGAAACACAAAATCATGACAGATGCTTTATTGAAAAAGCTTCTAAGGAATCAGTCCATGATAGTGCATAGAAAAATCTGGAACTGCATTATGACAGTAGTCTTAAGTTTTCCTTTAGACTTACTTTCTGAGGTGTATTTAGCCACTGCCATGGGTTTACATAGTGTTTAACCAGGTGTTAAACATGTGAAAAATTAAACTTCAATCTTTCCACAGAAACATGGCCAAACAAAGATTTAAAGAAGCACAATAAATGAAGTTCAAGATTATTATTCTTGTTTCCTTTAGCACTTTATTTCATTCTGAGTCCACTTCTCCCTTTTGTGTATGTTTCAGTGTCAGGTCTGGGAAACACTACGGATTTTCAATCGTATATGGGAACGTCAACATTATAAAAACCAATAATTTCCTGAATAAGCTAGAGACCTGGAAGGCAACAAGCTTCCAGATCTTGGAAAGCACACGTGTCATTCCATTCATATTACTTTAACTTTAATGTCCCAGTTTCAAACCTCAAATCGCTCTGGAGTCCAGAATGCAGAAGCCTGAATTATTCAAAATTATTGAAACAGCATTTAAACAGGGTTTTTTCTAGCAGTAGATGTTTTGGCATGAGGATTGGGAGCACAACTTTATGTGGAGGAAATTCAGACCCTGAATTCCTCCACAGTAACCAGAGGACATGGACACATTTATTTCCTTCCATGGGAATTCCACCGGAAGTTGCAGACAGTGCTAGTCAGAGAAGTTTAAGGCCTTCCAGAATTTTAAGCAAGATTTCCCCAAACTGTGAGGTTTTAAAAATAAAATACGCTCTTCACCATTGCTTGATATTTACATTCAGAGATCATACCTACAAAAGAAAGTTATTTCTTCTGTATAGCTTGAGAAGTGAATTTAAAGTGATGTAAATAAAACTTATGCTTTTTGAGCACATAACTTTTTCTAATTTGTAATGTATTATTTGATTTATTTTGAGAACAGCTAACTGAAAAGGTGTTCTAAATTTCACTGTCCGTAAGGAAAACTTGGGACAAATATCTTTCATTTTCAGTCTTGCAAAGGATATCATGACAAGTTAAAACCAGAGCTCTTATATGTCCTGGTGGCAAAAGCAGCCAAGGACACCACTGAGTAAGGTTTGAGAAAATAAAGGATTTTTGGATGGGAGATGGCTCTTCAGCTTTTTGCATACATGCATAAATTTATGTCTTTTTCTATTGGTATTCAGAACAGCTTCATTTTAAGGCATTTAGATATCTAAATATAGGGTATAATTTCCTAAGATAGTCTTGGTGTTGTGTGCTCACCCACCATAAAATCAGCCCTTGGAAACTGTAAGAGACAGCTAGAAAAAGTCTTTTAAACCCAACACAGTACTGAAGAATGTGACCACATTTACTAGTGAGAAACTTGGCTTCTCCCAGTTAGGAGTCCTGCTCAAGACATCAACAGAAGACAGGGACCCAAACTCTATCCCTTCCCCAAGTAAAGCCAGCTCTGTCTCTATAGTCATCAAGGTGCACCCACAGAAGATCCTTCCATACACATGATTAGAAAGCCTCAAGGCCTCCACTCCTTTTTGCTTTTGCAAATTAGGTCTTCAGCCCTCATCTCAGTTCATCTGTAGAAAACATGACCCTTAATGCCTCTCAAGTTAATACTGAAAGCATTTATATTTGGGCTGCAGCATTACTGCAGGAGTGTCCAACAAAATGTGCCAGTAGAAATCCATTCATATTTCCTATTTTAACAGTCTGTAATTTGAGTGTTTGTTCTCTCAAGTGCCTTCAAATTATGCCAATTTCTAGAGATTAGAGTCTAGGCTAAGCATTCTCCATGAACAGATATACAGTGGATCTCTGTTTTAGTTGGAATAAGGTATATATTTGAACTGATTGCTCATTGCCTGAAAGAGCTATTCAGCTGGCTATAAAAATTGTGGTTTTGACATGGGAATGTTCCTGTGGCATTGTTTTACATAGCAGTGGCTGAATCTGAAATTTTAGATTCTCTTTGGACACTCCAACTGTGATGTGGTTTGAACTGAAGTACCCAAGGCTCTCTTTGATTCCCTACCAAGGGAGAAGTAAAATATTATTGCATGTTTTTGATGTCCAAAGAAGTCTACATCACTTCCTATACGGGATCATCTTGCTATACTACAGGTACACTTCCTTCCTGGTAGGTAATGATGAATAATTGGTATTACTGCTGCAGGAAACAGAATTAAAGGAGTCAAGTTTATAAACTTGGTCTAAATCACTCACTAGAAAATGTTTCTGTTTGCATACAGAGTGGTGACTAAGTTGGTAAAAATACCTTATTAATCCAGTGTTTCATATACTGACTCAAACCAGCATCATGAGAGTATCCTAAGACCTTCTCAGTTTCAGGCAATGCAGCTTGGAATTTAGGTAAGGAAAAATAGCATTGTGGGTGCCGAGTCCCATATACCACCCAAGTGTACTTACAATAAGTAAAAGTTCTTGGAAAATGTAGATGAAATGGAGATGTATTACGAAAGGAGGTTGGTACACGTGGGTGGATTATTGCATTCCTTACAATACAATGATGTCTCCTGACAGAAGAAAGATATTAGTGAAGTTATCTACTCATGTACATGACTGTGTTGAACTAGAAAAACACTGAGGAAACACACATAACAAAAGACTCCAGATTTCATTATTTAATTATTTTGATAAATATGATGCTGATTTGGGGAGACTGATGTGGTGCAACTGCTACTGCAGATTAGGTTCATAATGAACTCAGCACTTTTCAGACCATCTTATTTACTATTGTTAACAAAAATTAGCTTAATTTCAGCTAGTGGGGAAGTTTTAGTTTACTAGGTTTCATCTCACATATAGCTGAAGCTTTATATTGAAAGAATTTCTGATGTATACTTTTTGCTGAGGTTTTTTTTTTTTTACATTTACATTTACAATGAATCAGACATTTTTGAATCATGCATGAGCAACAGCTGCAAAAAAGGATGATTTGAGCTTTTCAGAATACACTTGAAAAATATGGAACTGCTAAACTCCATTTGATTGTTCTTAGATGAATTGAGGCAAAGTTTCTCCTGGAGTTTTGCTAGAGTGAGTGCTAGAGGATTTGGCCTAGTTTTGCCTGTCTGCAGTAAAAAGAACAGTGCAACTGGTCTGTTTTTGCTTGTCACAACACAAATGGTCCCTTGAAACAAAGACCCACACACTCAGCTTCAGTATGGTGTATGAATGAGTACTGGGTTTAACTCTGCTTGACTCTTTCTTATTTTAAACAGAAATTTGCAGATAGATGGAAAAAAGAGACCTAGGAATGAAAAGATTCAGTTGTTTAAAAATAGGTTGTGTCCTAAGTAACTATTTTTAAAAAGCTGTAACAGTAATACTTTAAAAACAAAAATAGCTCTACTGTGCAACTTTTTCTTTATTCTGACAGAATGGTGGTGTGTTGAATTTCAAGGCTAACCTTGGAAAGCATCTTAGGTGGCAAAGCAAAGATCAAGGCCAATGTCAAATTTTTCTAATTTATATCTCTCCAATCCTTTCAGAGTTTGGAGGCAAGATGAAGTCTGACTGGATTTAAGGTATTATATTCCCACACATGTCTCATGAAGAAATTTTCTTGGAACTAAGAAGATCACTGAGGAAAAGTCCCTTATTCTTTTTGGCTTAGAGCAAAATGTGCATATGTGAAGTGTAACTCTGGCAAGGCTTTTCAAAATCTCTTGTTTCAGACTGATACTCATGACTGTGCCAGATATCCTTAAACAGTGAAACTGCTATCAGCGAATGGCCCTCTTTTCCAAGATCACAAGAATGCAACTGTGCTGCGCTGAAAGAAGGAAGTGAGGTAGTATTTCACTTAAGGACAGAATGAAAGCTGGAATTGGTTTCATATTTTCCCCCATGTTTTCTTTTCCACTCTCAGTCATATCTGTATGGCTGATGGTTAACAGGGTGCTTTGCTTCTATGTGAGGAAACATTTGTTATTGCTTGCTCACTATTTTCCGTAGCAACACAATGTCTCTGTTTAGGAACCAGCGGGATGAGCAAACGGAAAAGCCTTTAAGAAGTTTTTAAAGAAGCTAAATTAACTCTTTTAGTTTAACTGCATAGTCAGTATTTATTCTGCTATTAAAAGGAATCTTGTCAAGGGCCAGAGAGTCCTCAATATTTAAGCTCAAGAATGGACATTTTGGGTCAGATCCTAAGCACAGAAAGCCATCTCTGCCAGGACAGGGTAGTAGACTCCTACAGAACACAAAAGCAGGAAAGGCATGACATGATAAATGCCCTACTATAACCCTCTTCCTCTTTTCTTCCCCAACTTCTTTCAAGCTGCATCTGAGAAACTATCTTGACTGAAAGAGGTATATGTGTTTTTAAATGCAAGTATGTACAAAGCAGTTAGATTGCAAATAATTTTATCCTTTACTTTACTAATGACAAGAGACAAATCAGAGTCTCTGTGTTTGGTTACAAACTGCCCTCATGGAACATATGAGAAAAAACAGGCACAAACCTAAGATGGGAATCAGAGACTGTTCAAAAGGTGCAAATAATTTACTGAGGCTTTTAAAGCCACAAAATGAATATAAAATACATAACATTAAAACATCTATATTGAAGACACCATCTAGTTTCCAAATAATTAGAAGATCAAGTGAAGTGTAAATTAAGATTCATGTTAGGCTGCAAAAGATGAAGTATCCTAGAGATATCCTCAGCACATGGAAAAGGCTGCAAAAACAAGGGTAAGGGATACACACAGCAAATGATTTGTGCCCCTGCCCATAAACTGAAGTATGTACAGGACTTTGTGCACGGGTGCACTCTTTGTGCACTCTTTCAGAAACATTTGGTAGAAACAGCAGCCATTTACAACCTGCATTACTTTAGAATCCTTTTCCCCACCATATACATTAACTGCTTGGTGATAGCAATAGTAGCTGAGAACTCGAGCCAGGTAAAGAGCACTACCTGAACAGCATTTCCTGCAAAGGATTTGGAATTCAACAGACCATTCACCAGCACTGCCAACTCTCATAACTTTTATTGCCAGACCTTCCAAATATGAAGGGTGCTTCCAGCCCCTAAGTCCCAGAGTCACTTCCTATATTGTATTAACTGCACTTTTACCTTCCTTTCCCTCCTATTTATGTCCGTCATGACTGCAGAGAAAACCTTGAAAACACATACACTAAAGCCTGAGAACTTCACAAATGAAAATAATTGCCAATTCTTAGCTCCCGTGACTATCAACCCAACCCAGTTTTCGTGAGCATTGTTCAGGAAGGCCTGCAAACACCTCAAAAGACTATGACAGCCATGACCCTCCATCAACCTGGTCTTTTTCTTCACAGTCTGTCCAGACAAGAGCACTGTCACTACTTGGAAAACAGAAAATGTCCTAAAGGAGTCATGTTCTCACTCTTCAATTTAGAAAAATTAAAAATTGCTTTGTAATAACATTTAAAATAAATGTTAGCTAATCTCTGATTGCTCACCAGCTGCTCCTGCGTTTATAATGATCATTTGTCATTTAACAGAGGTAGATTTTGACTTCAAGTATGATGGTCTGGTATTTTTAAAAATCATTACAAAACGTACAGAGGTGGTTTGCAAATACTAGTGAAACATGCACTGTGAGACCACCAGTACTCTGCAGCAAAGGGCACTGAGTACATTAGGATCCAAGGAAGGATAAAAACTTCAGTCCATAAATAATACCCTATCTTTTTCTCATCTCAGCTGGCATGAGAACTCTATTCTCTCTCATTTCTGGTTTTAGTCAACTTTATTTTTGTGGTTTGTTTCACCACTAGACCCACAGAGCTGAATAGTGGCCATTTTACACATGACTTAGAGTTACTGTACTGTGTCAAAGTATTTTTGTAGGATATTATAATTAGGATTTTTCCTCTGCTGCAACAAAACTGTGGTTATAGACAGTTTTAAATATGCCCAGACTTTTATGAAAACATCAAGTGACAGTGAATGATAATATTGGTTTTTTACTTCTAAATCATTAATTTCTTGGAAACAACAGACTGACACAAAATAAGTAGTAGCTCACAAAAGAATGTAAGGACAAAATAAAAAATGTCCAGGAATGTACATCTTCAATTCAAGCATGCAATAGCAACAGAATAAAAGCAAGAAGAGCCACAGAATTCCACACTGCAATTTGTTTAAATAATTTCATGTATAGCATATACGACTATGTGTTTCTTGTACTAATTCCTATTTTTTTACCCAGCAGGTCAACATGATAAACATAAGATAAAAATAACCACCTAAAGTCTGAATCAATTCCTAAAGTTTCTTTACATGTGGCTGGAAACTATCATTAAAATCCAGACCCGTGCCCAAGTCCCCCGGATCCTGTGTGATGTTAGAGCTGCCAGCTTTAACACCCATGAGGCCTGAGCGACCCTCACAACTCACACATCCTTTCATAGACCTGATGTGCACACGCACAGGAATTATGGCTTTTTGCCTCATGGTAAAACACAGCTCCCCACTGCTGGCACACCTCAGCCAGGCCCTGGAGCTGCACTCACGGATGCAGAGCAGCAGCGGGCTCCTCTCTAGGCCCCTCCACTGGGCTGAGGGGATGTCGGTG
>NC_031770.1:35531723-35613626 GCF_001522545.3 Parus major | reverse complement strand
TCCTGGTGGCACACAGGCCATACCAGATCTCCTGGTGGCACACAGGCCATGCCACAGCTCCTGAGCCTGTCGGGACACCTGGGTGCCACAGTGGGACCTGGTGCTTCAGCCCCATGAGCCTTGTGGCAGCTGTGCCTCGGCAGCCGTGCACTGATGTGTGGGCAAACAGTGCTCAAAAGCAAATGAAGGAAAGAATGGAAATTCAAATTAATAAGTAAAAAAACCCGCAAGCCCTCAAACCATTACAACATTTTTACTGCTGTGTGTGGGGCTGCTCCGGAGCTGTGGGACGAGTGCAGGGCCCTCACAGAAAGAGTGTGTACCCTGAGGGATGCCCTTGGCACTCCTTATCTCCTTGCTTCACACAGCCCCAGATTCTCTGGGCTCCCACTGTGCTGCTGTCTTCTGGATCATGACAGGTCCTTCCATTTCAAAGTATTACATGTATTTGTTACATTCTGATTAAAACTGAAGAGTATGGTTTCAAAAGTACAGCTGGTTGATCTATAGCTCAAGGCGTTCTATAGCAGGTGCATTCACCTGCCTCCTTCCTCCTCCTCACCAACATGTTGGTGCTGGCAATTGCCAGAGCTCTTCTTATATGCCAACTCCATTAGCCAAAATGGCAAAAAAACCCACCTGAAAAGCACACAATGAAAAATTAAATAGTTATTTGTCATTCTAGAATTAATTAGATCAAGGTTAACTAAACCAAGAGCAGGTGTAAAAAAGGTGTGCAACCAGCAATAGGACAAGTGGGAAGAGGGTGAAGAGATTATCTCATCTCAGTTTATTGAATTTCATTCTTTGTTTTGTTTTAACTCTGAAACCCTGCCATATCAGCCTGGCATTGTCAGGCCTTTCTCCTCAGCCACTGCTATTTGCCAACCAAGTGCTGCTGGCATTTCGGAATCTGGCTCAAGTGTCCATCATTGTGCCTCTCTCTTCTCACAAAGGCTAGCAACAATAAGCTTTCTCGTCTATAACAAAGACCAAAAAAAAAAAAAAAACCCAGACCAAAACAAACAAACAAACAAAAAAAGTTCCTAGGAAAGGAATTACTTTTATAATATTTAGGAACTGATTTTACCATTATGCCTCAATGGCTGAAATGCAGCCTGAGTCTCTTTCCTCTTTCATGAATGAAAACTAGGACTTGCCAAAGTGCCTAGATGTGCACATCCCAAAGGTTTTGTTCTAAGAATCATCCTTCTGGAGGGGAATATTAGCTTCCCCTGTACAAGGCAACAAACTGATACAAATGCCTGTAACTTTTCTAATGTGGAATATGAATATTTTTCTTTAAAATCACTTAAAAAACCATGAAGGAAATGCTGGGCAGGAGAAAGCATTGTAACCTGCATATGGATTAATCTAACAGAGTATTGACATTGGCATAGTATCAGAAAGCTCTTTTGGGTGTGACAAAATTCAGCAAATAATTCAACCTATCTTTTTATGATTTTCCTGGAAAATTGGAAAGAGCAAATACATAAAATTGCCTTTTAGCAGTGTTCTTATCCTTCTTCCCACCCCACAGACAGAATGGGTTTTATCAGTGCTAAAGGCAGATTGAAGAGTTTCTAGTATAAAGGCATAGGTATAGCAAAATGCAGTGGTTGAAGTTCACAAAATTACAACAGGAAATAAAATACATTTTTAACACCGAGGTATGTAACTACTGGGGCAGTTTACCACAGGCATGTATAACTCAGCATATTTTGCACTCCTTAAATTTCAGCTGGTTGTCTTTATAAAAAGATATTTTCTTCTGAAGTTTTTGGAGTAACCATGGAAATTGCAGATAGGATTGGCAGGAGGTCAGGTCAGGCCAGGCTATTATAACCATCTTTTTTTACCACAAACTATCCTCTGTGTCTAACAAGCCATAGGCTGTTTGCCTTGAATGACTATGAAAACCCATATGTTTTCTAACAAGCTGACTTGAAAAAAAAATGCACACTTGAAGTGTGCATTCCCTGATTCCACTGAAGAGCAGATGTCTGAAGCAGCCTGCAGAAAATTGTGAATTTGGAAGAAATTCTGCAGCTGAGGCCAAATATACTTAGTTCACCTTACATGACTATGGATTTTGCAGAAAGTAATCAGTAATCTGTAATGCAAGTGCTATACAGTCAGAAATCTTTTGCTTTCCAGATTCATTTACTATTGGCCACTTCCAAAAGAGTATTTAGAAAATCTTTTTTTTTGCCTCTGTTGGCAATTTCTCCAAAGAGCAAAGACAGAGGTGTCATTGATTTTAATTTCACTAAGCGTATTCATTGTCAGGGTCAATGTTACCCAAAAATAGTGAATTGAAACCTAATTGATACCTAAATTAAAAAGACCTGACAAGCGTCAAGTCCTATTACCAGTTGATTTGAATAGCTGCAATATCCTTGATATGGGATATTTCTTTTTGTTTAATGTCTAGCTAGAAAGAAACTTTCAAAGGGAAAATTTGATAGAAGAGAAATAAGAAAATATAATAAGCTGTAAACATTAATATATAATGTAAAACTATACAAGATCGCTTAGCACTTCGTAATGGAATTAAATCAATACTCCAGCATCAGCAGATGTATTTCAGGTCTACATGTTTTGCTATTTTCCAGACTTTTCCACCTTATAGCTGCCCATTAATTACCTTCATTTGTCAGCTGGCAGTACAAACAAGGTACAAATGTTTAGTCTGCTGCTTGTGTTAATATCTAGGAGCTACAGTAGACAGAAGGTTTCCAGAACTCTTCTGTACAATCACCCTGTGAAATTGCTTAGCTCTGATGTTTGTTAGCACTATTAGCATGTTTTCCTTTTCTTCAAGTAAAGTAACAGATGAAAATGCCTCAGTACTAGTTTGTTCACATTCTTAACAAAACCATTTTAGTGCAGAGCATTGATTCCCCCCAGTATCAGTTTTAGATGTTCTAACTGACAAGGTAAATAATTTCTATTCTAAAGCATGCAGCTTTAGGGCCAGAATGATTTACACAGTGGAAGATTTGCGTAAGCTGCCTTGTGTTCCCACCTCATGAATAACAGTGTAGGCAGAAATGGAGGTAAAAGGAGGTCCATAAACTAGACTGCTCTGTTGGTCCTCCCAGGCAATCAAGAAATAGCATATTGAGACAAGAAGTACATTGAATGTTTCTGCTGTGTTCCCACCAAGGGAAACAAACTCGATCGTAGGCATTGGCTCCTCAGTCACTTGGTGGGGCAGAAAGCAAACCAGAGTATAAACATATATATGCACAAGAACTTTCCATGAAGCCTGGCATTGGACCAGGCTTCCTCATTGCCATGCAAACCAGCCAGTGTAATGCATCATCAAAACTGGAGATAGCCAGAGATCATGCCATTCCTTTTCTGAAATATCCATTTATTAGCAGTAGACACTTCAACATTGAGGGAAATCCTAGCAAAAGGCATCAGCAAGGACCCTGCTTAAAAACTTCTACTGACACCTTGTTAGGAGGTACCTTCAGCCTGTTTGGTCATTCAGCCTGGACTGTAACCCTGTCAGCATTCCTTGGACTAGAGCTTTTCTATGAGCAGCATCATCAACGACTTTTAGTGCTAATTCTTATTTTTACCAGCTGGAAGCTAACCAAATAGATACAGGTGAGATTCAGCCCTGCTCCTTAAAAGGTTTCCCAAAGCATGACACCTTGACTATTTTGATTTACACTTGCTTTCTCATGCTCTTTTTACACTGCAGTTGCAAAAAAAAGGAAGAAAAAACTGACAAAAAAAGTGGAAATCCAATGACCTAGTAATTTTTTCCACATAAAAGCCAGTAGCAGAACTGGCAAATTGACCTAGTTCCTCATGTTGCAGTTGGCTGGTGTGGATGTAAGAGGCAGATATGCTAGGTATCCTGATCTTGCAATGTTTTACAAATGTCACCTAGCATCAATAGTTAATATTTTCAGTACTGGTCTTGAAGTCAGGTCCAATAAAACTATAGGTCTTCACAGAAGAGAGAATATGAGTGGCCTTTGCTGTCTGTCCATGTGGAAGTACCTACTTCATCTTGTTTGTGACAACTCTTGAAGCAATAATGTCCATTTACTTGTCTCTGTACATTAAAGGAAAATGATGAAGATTTCTGTCTTCAGCGTTGTTTCTTCTGGCTCTTGCAGGGCCAGCCAGCAGGTTTATACAGCTGAGCTTTCCTCATTCATTTTATACAGATTCTTTTTGTCAATATAAACACAGATCAAGGCTAAAATGTTTTACAAATGAAGCTAGAGGAAAAGAGGGCAGATGGTCCCCAGAGGGAGGGCTCAAGCGTACAGGTCAGACAAATGGAGAAATTTCCTTTTTGTTTGCTAAGGAGACCAGTTTTGCTTCAATGAGGCTGTGGGATGGGCCGGTTGACATATATATGCAATATTTCTGCTACTAAGGAAAAAAGAAGCACAGGCTGTGAAGTCTTTATTGGGATAGAGGACAGAAAGCAGCTTTTAAGGGTCTTTTTAACTGCTGTACTTGTTCCTACTGACATAATTGGTAAATTTACTACTGGTCCCCTTTCTTTTGCAATCAATTTCATTTCAGATGAGAAGGAAAGCGTTGCTGTAAATGTCAAGGAGACGAGACCTTACTACCAGCAGAAGGCAGGCACAAACTTTCCCAGGGACCAGCTCTCTAGATAGGTACAATTCTTCCTTTACAAGTTCAGTAGGTAATCATTCCAAATTTAGCTCCATCTGTATACGCTCTATCAGTATGCTTTTACAATGACACAAAATAGTGTAAATGAGCATGAGCTTCTTTCACCCAGATAGTGCTCCCTGTGCTACTGAAGTTTCATCAGTGCTTTTAAGTAGAAGAAGCATTTGGATTGGTTTAGAGCTTAAAATTTCTATTTTTACATTTCCCCTTCCAGCATTCCCGGTCTTGATTTTATTGTTTCATGTTGACATTTGTATCAATAGATTTGACATTCACATCAGTTGTGTGACTGAGGTTGCCTCTATTGTCCAATCTATTTTTTCCCTGTGATGATCTTTCTATGAGATAAATTAATCTAGATCAACATTTCCTAAAAAAGGAAAATTGAGGAGTTTCCACTGCAGCACTATTGAAAATCAAAAGGTCATTCAAAATCTGATATATTTTTAAAAGTTTAATTATTCTAACTGTTCTGATTAGAAGTGGACTGTTTCACCAAAATAGTTACATGCAGGAAAGGCTGTTGGGTGTCTACCCAACCCATATGTAAATGCTGAGATATCCAGCACAGCTTCTAGAATAAGTTCTACTTGAATAAGCATGTTCATCTGCACTAAGGAAATTCTGTCACACCTTGTAACAGTAAAACTAGTGTAGATAAGGCTACCCTAGCAATCTATGGCTCATCTAGAAATAATAAACCATCAGCCCTTCCCCCATTCCCTGAACCTAATTTTACAAAAGAGTTGTACAACACCAAGAAAGGGCATGCAGGTTTTATCAATTAGTTTCATTCTCCTACCAGGTGAAGTGAGACTCCCTTCCCCAGTAACAATAGTGGTGTGTTATTTCCTTCATTTGCCGTTGGTCCTTTAAGTCCAGACTCAATTTTTCGTCTTTAACCTTTAAAATATGCTCACCATCAGCGATGTAGAGTGGCTTACAGTGTACACTTGAATAGCACAGATCTTTCACACTGAAGAAAAATGTAAGCATGTGAAGTAGGCAGATGGCAAAAGAAGATCAAAGAGCCTTGATAATTTCTTTCTAGTTCATTTGAGCTCTTTTATTTCACTATAATAGACATGTTGATTCTCAGTCTACAGGGAAGTAAAAATGGAATATGGCAAGATCATGTAGAGCCAATGTGTTTAATTTCAATAATTTTCTATTTATAATTCTTTTAATGGAGATTAACATAATTTATCTAAATAATCAATTAATTAAATTATACAAACATATTAATTTAAATTTACATTTTACATGTATTTACATCTATTTACATTTATTTACTAATTATATTAGAGAAATATAAGCATTATTACCTTAGAATTACACAGGAAACATAAACTTTTTGGTGCCTTGATGGTCTTTTGCTCTGTACTTTTATGCTTAGAGGGAGAAAAACCTAAATATTAATGATGTGCTAAGAAGGGTATCAAACTGTGAAAAATGTGTCAGTACCAGCTACTATTCCTACTGCTGAGAAGGAGCAGGTTCCAAAGCAGGCAGGTGAGTGAGGGCTTGTGACAGATGGAGAAAAATAAGGCTTATTCAGTGTAGGGCTGGCTGTTTTCCTAGGGTTCAGAACAGAAGAAAGAACACCTGGAAAAATTCTTGAAATTAATATGCCAGAATTTGCATGTCTTTTTTAAAATAAAATGTAATTTTGTTGTTGTTGTTGTTTTATTTTGGGGGGAGATATAATAATTTTCTGCAATACATTGTATTTTTATGGAGCATTGTTTCATAAAATCATCACCTCCTCGATGCTGAGCTAGTAGGAAAGAATGAATTTCATTGTAATGTCACTTAGATCTATCACCAATCAGCTCTGGTTTCTTCTCACGTAATTACTCATCTCATCCTCAGCTATTTATATCTTAGAAATACTTGGTTTATTTTTCCCACTCAGAAGGAATGCAACTAGAACAAATTGAAAACAAAAGGAAAAACCCAAACTTGCTTCAAAATGAGTGAGCATGGAGTTAATCTTCTGAAAACACGTTTAGCTCTTGATAAATTATTAACACTTAAAAAAGAAAATGCCTAAATCAGAAATTTAACTGCAGACTTTTTGTACTGAACCTTGTTTTTCCTTTTTAAAGGTTTATAGAGAAAACACTGCTTTGTTCATAGTGCATTAATTCTTACTGTAGAAATAATTCTGAAAGGTGTAATATTTTAAATAAGAATTACCAGTAATTTTTCTACATTACTTCTATGTCTGTGGGACTGAGCTTGTAGTCAGTAATATGCAACAGGGACTTCTATACCCTGAGTACCTTGTTCAGTTTCTCTGACAGTTTCTCCAGAGAACTTCTGCAATACATGAAGCTGGGGCTTCTCAAAGTCCAACCAAAGTGAGGCATGAAGTTGCTTCGCACACAGTTAAAGTTCCTAACAGCTTCACTATTCATATATCCTAAAATGTGTGGGGAACATTCTTTGCTAACAAAATAGGATTTCAGCTAAGGCATGGCAGCTCTCAGCAGCTGAAGATCTCTTGCTCAGTTGTCACATATTGCTATAATTCACCTTCTCTGTGATAATATTTGCATTATAGTTATTAAAATCCATTATAATGTAGAAGTAGGTCTGATCACAGAAATCAGCAAGTTCAGGAACTCAGGAACAGTTAGGCAGAAATAAAAACACACCAGTTATTGTAGCCCCTAACTGGTTCACTACATGACACACTTTCTATTTTGCAACAAAATCAGCAGTAGCACCACATTTCGCTGCTTTGCAGTCCCTAGAGGCTTCTCACTTCATGCAGGATATATAGGAAATCACTAATACTAATCAAGGTCCAAGGCTCCAGCAGGATCTACCAGTGCAAGTTGGGAAGTCCAAACACTGGTGAAATCTCTTTTAGGAAATTGCATAGTCATCTGTGTACAGGAAGGACGAACTTAAATCGGACTGTTTGCAGAAAAGAGCTGGAAGGATTGTTTAGGGTATGAAAGGCCTCTTAAGAGATTGAAATAGAGCAGCCTGTTTAGTCTAGCAAAAGTAAGGTCAAGGGAGAAAATGAAAACTGATGACAAATATACTGGTGAAGAGGGGTAAACATTAGGAGAAAAAGCTATCTAGGGTAAAAGACAGCACTGGCACAAGGGTACAAACTGGCCCTTAATGATTTTAGAATGGAAAAACCAGAAAGCTTCTACAAGAGTGAAATGCTGGAGCTATGACAGCAGCAGTGGAAACAAAGGGTTTAAGCTGGGGTTTGACCCCTTCCTATGAAAGGGTCTATAACATAAGACTTGATTTTATTGCAGTTTTTTCTTTTTAAGACCTAGTCTATAAACAAACATGTACTGAAGTAACTCCAGCCACTGCCTCTCCAGAAGTGAGCAGAACCTTCACACAGCAGAAGAATTCCACAAGAACAATGAAATGAGTCCAGGCTCCCTTGTGAGCGAGAGAAAAATGGACTTGGCTTTACTGAATTTGGAATTTATTACTTGTAGGACTAAGGAGAAGCTTCAGATTTCACTGCATTAATAACTAAATACAAAACTGATTTGTTTGATTTCCTACAGTAAGCGTTATAGGCACATAGACAGGTTCTGATTTTCATGATCTTTTTGTTATTTCTACAGCTGAGCAGAGAGGGACAGAGTGGGGGGAAAAGTGTAGTTGGGGTTTTCATAACTGTTGTGTTCATTAAAAATTTTTTTTGAGAAACATAGGCAGGTATCTACCTTTAATGAAGGATTTGTCACCATTTCCTTGGAGCAGTTTCCCCTAGGACGTGTTCTCAGACATCTTAGGAATGTAGAAAGATAATTTCAAAGCTACATTGTTTTACAGTATTTGCATTGTATTAATAAATAACTTGGCAGAAAGACTTTGTCTTTACATATGAGCAGGCTCATGGCTGTTCCTAGAATACTCATTCTGTTGCTCTACATCCAGAGACTGTATCTTAGGCTTCTCCCATAGCCTAGTATTCTCATGCTATTGATGAAATTCCTTCCAATCATCTAGTCAGAACAGATAAAAATGGTCTTTAAAGACAGAGTCTAAAGTCTTTGTCCTGTCCTGCTGCAGATCCAGAGGTGTCTGCTTGGCTGCCACATTTCCATGCAATGTTATGAGGTCTTGCTTGGGTGTGTTGCTTTTCTTGAAATGACTGGCTCTTAATGAATCTTAGACAGACAAAAGCAAAGCATTAGAGCCACATCTCTTTATGCTCAGGTTTAGATTTGCTGGTTTTAAATTCTTTGTTATATTTTGTCTGATCAGAAAGAAGAAACTGTTTATTTGGTGCAGTGATTGTAGGCAAACTTAAAAATATCAGTTATCCTCTTTCAATGTATTCAGCTAACGGGTAATCTTACCCAAAGATCTAAACTATTTATTTATAAAACACAATTAAAATATGATCTCTGGTGTAAACTGTAGGAAGGATTTGGGCCAGTTGGATCCAGCAGTGCATAGAAGTGGATAGAAGAGAAGGGGAAAACAATCCTATAAATGGATGAGATTAAGAAGATTTATGAGATCATCTTGAAATTTCCCCAAGATAAACACGAGGAAAAAGTTACCAGAGAAAACAAGTGGTGATTATCTATGCATTCAAGAGATACCTGATTTTTTCTGAGGTACACTGAATGATATTCCAGAGTAGGATCCTGTCCTGGCTGAATTTCAGATCCATGGTCTAAACTGGGCCAAATGGGAAACTTCAAAGGTCGCTTATGTATTACTGGAAATATAACTGTGAATTCTGAGATTTCTCAACTCAGTGTTCATTTCTGCAACCATTCCTTGTGCTCTAGACTGCTGAAGGGGCGGTGGCCAGAAGAAATACATGCTTAGTCCTTTACTGTGGTCTTGATACAAGGAACTGGAGGAGAGGGGAAGGGGGCAAACCCAGAATCACTCAATTATAAACTCAAATAACTTCCCACAGAGAGCTTTATTTCTGATTGCATTCTGACAGCTACTCAGATATATAGAAAATAACTATTGAAATGTTAATTCTTCCTTCATTCCAGAGGAGGTAAATGCAATTTCACTGTAAAAATGAGTTGACAAATAGTCAAAAGAAAATGCACAGAGCACCATGGACTCAGATCATCCTCAGGCCATATCAACAGTTTTCAGTTTGTCAAACGCTTCTAGAGTGGAGAAATCCTAATTTACTCAAGCCTAACTGGTACTGCAAGAATCCCTCACAAATGTAAATTGTTACAGCTTTATGGATGGATTTGGTATATTTAATTGTTTATTTTTTTCTTTTTCTTTATCAAGTCTGGACGTTACTGAGTTTTATAGAATGTATGTGAAATGTTATTTAAAACAACACTTACATTGTGGAGAGAAGGAAAACCGGCAAAACTATGTCATATTTTGCTTTTCAAGTGTTCTTTGGCAGCTTAAGTTATGAATTCTTGGTTTATTCAGTTAGAATGTCTAAGGATATTTCCCAGTAACACAGCTTTCTAAATGTGGAAAAAGCTTCTTATCTTTTTTAACTCTCCTACACAATACACACATTTGTAACTAGAAAACACTAACTGGACAAGAAATCACATTCAACTAAATGTAAATTTAATCAGGAGATGTGATTGAATAGATTATTGGGTGAGTTTTACAAAAAAAATGTTGAAGTTCAGTATTTCAGATCGGGTGTCTTCCCTGCTTTGACTCCTTCATGTGCAGATATTTTTCATACAAAAAGAACAAACAAAGCTGTCTGAACTGAAAAGCTGGGACCTATCAACTAAAAATTGTAATATAAATTTAATGCTGGTAGAAACTATAACAGAACAAGCAGGTATAGAATGCCAGTAAGTGTATATGTTCACCTCCCTTTAATGAAGACTGGTGGAAGTTTGCCTTGACAATAGATTTACCCCTAAAAGGAAGCAGTTCATAGAATCCAAAAAATAGCCATGCAGAAGCCCAATTGCACATATCTCTGCCTGACAGTGATGAACTTTTTATGAGATAGTTTAAATTACATCTTTGAGACATTTCCTAAAAAGGAAGAGATAGAATTGTCCACAGCAGATTAAAAGATGTGTTAAGAAACAATGAACAAACAGTCCAAAATTGGACTCCATAGTATTTAAATTTATTTGCACTTAACACACATCTGAATATCAAAACAGCAAGTCAAGTTCAGCATCAATTTATACTTTGCCTGACTTCCTGGACTTTTGTGTGGGTTCCAACACAGTACACAATTAGCCTGACTTTCTAAAGAAATGCAATTTTGAAATCTTAGTATGGATTCATATATGTATGGGATCCTGTAAGTACTTTTGGAAACATTGTCTTGTTTCAGTCAGAGTGAAAATAAACAGCTAGACAGCAGAGAGAGACCCTTCCAGTATGCCTATACTCTCCCAGTGCCGAGGTGGGATCTCCACCAAAGAGAGCAGTGTATCATGAAAGGAGCCCTTCTTAAGTATGAGAGAATCTACATAGGATTCTATTATTTGGGAACAAAACCAGGATTTTCTGTTCCAAAAGACATGAAAGCTCTTAAAAACCCTAATGCATTAGCAATGTTGGTTTATTTGTATGAGTGTGCATATATCTTAAAATAAATATAATGTTATAGACTGGATTTTATTATATATCAGAAAAAACTGTATTATCCAGTGGGACAGCCACTTATTCATAATCTTTCTCAGATTTGCCCACTGGCATGATGCATCTTCCAACATGCCAAGGGCTATACAGCTGTAATTTGAAATTTGTAATTTGTAAGGAAGCTTTCAGAAGGCACCTTGCAACTACAAGTCAACAGTGGAGAGGGGACATTTTTTTGAAATCCATATTCCATTTTTAGAGCTACAAGAGGAGCCCTACAAATGGAAAAGTATGTAGTTTCACACAAAGCAAGGCACAGTGGGCACACTTTCATCTGGAACACTTCACAAGATGCATGGTTAAAGCGGCAAAGCCCATAATTCCAGCAAGGCAATGCTTTAGGACTGTGGACAAACTGGTGTGCTCTTGGGCTTCTGTCTATGGGGCATTGCTGGGAAACATCCTGTTTGAAATAAGAGCTGACATTCATTTTCCATTCCTATGCTCAGTTTTCAGTAGAGGAAACCAACCATTTGAGGCAGGGGAGAGCTGGGCATGCTTTAGCTTTGTCGTGTTGCTGTTCCACTGAGGGTTTTTAACTTCCATGTATACTGTCTCTGTTGCTCAGTGCCAACAGAGTCTGAGCAAATTTCTAAGAAAGTGGAAAAGCCTACAGGGTTTTAAGTTGGTTAAGGACACTGAGAGTTCATTAGCAATGCCACAGCTTCCTACAGGTTATGGGACAGCTGTGTTAGAGCCAATTCTTTGTTGCATGAAGTGCAAAGTAATCCCCTTTCTGTATGACTGTCTCTCATCCTGATGAAATGATTTGGTGAAAGGATGGCACCCTGTATGCAAACTACTTACAGTTTCCCTCTTTTCATTCAATAACTATTAGAAGAGAAAATACCTTCTGGTTACTCCCACATCAGGGAACAATCCACAATACTGACAAGATAAATATTGTTCATGATGCAGCAGTAATTAAGTATGTCTCTTTCCCTTCTGGCTTACTTTAGGAATAATGTCAGTTATTCTGTGGCTCCAGGATATTTTAAGATTAAAAATACCATTAGGGTAGAGTGTCCAATGCCTCACTTAAATGATTTAACCAGAGAGCCATTTCATGGTGGTCTGATTACACCTGTTCACACTTAACTGATTCAACAAATTTGACCTCTGCTAAGGCAGTGGTGGAGTGAATATCCTCTCTGTTGCTGGCCATGTGTTGTATTATTTCTTGAACTGTGATGACAGCCAGGTTATTCTAACTGCTCTCCAGAACTGGGATGGGATAGTCCTAGTTCCCCACCACAGTTCCAAAAATACAAACAATAATAGTCAAACAAATAAGTTAAATACCTGGTTTGTAATTCTTGAATATTAGATTTCCTGAAGCCCTCACTATCTTATTTTGCCCTCTTTTCCAAGTTATGTAATCATATTGCCTTATGGTTGATTATTGTTCAAACTGAGAGCAAAGCCTAGATTTTTTTTTTCCTTTAAAGGAAAGTTTTTCATGGGAGTTAAGAGAAAATAATTATTTAAGGTGTTTATCATTGAAACTTTATACATTCTGTTAAACATGGGTGTTTATAATACCATGCTGTGTATAGTCTAGTAAAGCACTGCAGTTCCATATAACAGTACTCCTTAGGTACCCCAGGTAATACTCTTAGGCTAAGCACTAAGCATTTACCTGTAAATATTTTCACCTTATGTGACAGAATTTCACGCAGTTGGAAGCACAGTGTTATCTTTTATTCTAGTGTGTTGGTCTCAGCTGTGAAGAGATTAATTTGCCCATGTTCATGGCACAGACTAAGTCTGCGCTAGAGCCAAGAGAGACTAGAAGTTCAGGTTAATGCTGTAGTCAGAGAAATCTTCCTCTTTCCCTTTGTTCTTTCCTTATTCTGGTTGTCTTCCTTGCAGTACCAGAGAAAATGCCCTTCGCTGTGCCAGTGCAAGCACAGCTATCAGTGCTGGAAAGCACATATACTTTCAGTATGAGAAATAGTGTTCCTCAGTGTGGCTGGAACCTCCAGAACTCTGCTACAGGGTATAGAGCTCATTATAGAACCCTAGTTAAAATTTAGTATATTTGAGGCTTACATTTAAATAATTTCATATGTCAAATGCAACGAAAGCTCTTCCAACCCTGTGGATGCAGGTCAGCCTTTACAGCTGGTTTATTCATTTGCTCTCTCCATCTGCATTTTTGTAGTGAGAGCAGTTTGGACGATGTAGCAAGTGACGTAATGCTTTTCCGAATTTAGAAAATATTTGATGATTAAAGCTAAGTACATGAACCATGAACTGCAGATATGCATCTGCCAGGAGAGGAAACAGAAATATTATGATTAAGTATATTCCCACAATTTTTCCATCAGTTGAAATTTAGGGAGAAATTAAGGTAGAGAAACACTGAATATATCCCGAGAAATTCTTCTGTACTGCAGCACAGTGCTTCAGCAGAAAGGAATAGGTGGAAGCCCTGAGAGACAGAGATAACATGCTACAGTATTTCTCAGAAGTTGAAAGTTTTGGATGGTGCTTTATTTCCTACAAAGACAATAAATATTAGGAAATAAAACATCCAGTTATTACATTATAAAATAGATATCAGGGATATCTGTTTGGGACTCAAAACATTTAAAATTATTTCTTTTGATTCTGATACTGCTTTTAGACAAGTTTCTAAGGAGCCTGGCATAAATGTTTTCAGTTATGGAAATCTTTTTCCTTCCAGTTGTCTAAACATAGTGGCAGTGAGCATGTTTCATAACATTATCTTTAACATACATTTTTTTTTCTAAGTGTGCACTGTATCTGTAGACAGCTAATGGGTTACCTAGAGCTTATCCTATGCTATAATATAGAATGCACTTTTAGTCCATTTAGATCACAACCTGTTTGGGATTTAAAGATTAGAGGACAGCCTTGGTTGTTGTGCAGAGACCATGAGATGGTCAAATTCTGGATCTTGAGAGGAAGGAGACAGGCAAAAGCAAACTCACAGCCCTAAACTTCAGAAGAGCAGACTAACTGGTCAGTGATACACTCAGAAGAAACCTGGGGGATACAATTTAGGAGAAAAGAGGGATATAGGAGAGATATTTTATTTTCAAGGACCCTCTCCTTCAAGCTCAAGAAAGGTGACTTTCCCCGAGAGAGAATCTTGAAGGACTTGTCATGGTTCTTATTGGGTCTAGATCCTCTGGATACGTGCTTGGCACAATAGACAACATTATTCTTCCCGTTCCTACTGATGGGCCCATTCCTGAGTGCCTTGTCCCACAACTCCCCACTAATCAGTCTGACTCCAGTTGATATTCCAACAGATAGCTCCAAGGACTGAATGATGGTGAATAGCTTCCACTATGGCTGGTTGTGGCTCTGAGAGGGGTCTGGGCCTTACTTTCATTAGGTGTAACTGAGCTGACAGTATATATGGAGAAATCTGGCAAAAGGTCAAGGAAAGGCACAGGCCCACTGGCCTTTCACAAGTGCATGAGTCCATCTTGTAGTGTAATGTGACAACATCTGGGAAATATCTGGGGACTGTGACCTTAAAGCACTTAGAGCTGAAAAGGATGCCACAAGGGATTGGTGAAAAATCTACTTGGCTAAGTGCTGACATATGGTATCTAACTTGGTGTGAATTTTACTTTTCCAATATGTGGATACAACTTTCTTCTTGAGTATTATTATTGTCCAGCACTTTGTCTGTTAAAACTGAAGCATTTTTTATTAGGGCAGTTAAGTGCCCTGGAAAAGTAATGGCAATTTCCTAAGTGAGCAAAAGGCTCAAAAGATTTTTCTTTGACTGATGGTTCCATCCTACACAGCTAACAGCAGATGGCCCAAGGCTCTTTCATTTGTACTGAACCAAAATCTAATTGTGTGTCAGATGGTTTTTGTGACTATGACTCACTGAAGATACAATTAAACTTCATCTCCAGATCAAAAGTATCACCCACAAAACTCTGCCAGAGGTTGTCAGGGTTCTTAAGTCAGATCCTGCCCTATCCACTGGCTCAGGAGGCCCATTTCATCTCAGCCCAGGGCCTTCAGTCCCTGCCCCACTGATATCTGATCTCCACCCCTGCCATGGCTCATGCTTCACCCTGACAGGAGGTTCTAACAGACGAAAGATTCCTAAATATGTGATTATCTTAAGAAGCAAAGGAAGCAGCACAGGCTAGAAGTCACCCACCCACAAACCTGAAATCCTAGTTTCTCTGAGCACAAGCTAGAAATACCTTAGGCAATGAGGAAGATATTGTTCAAGCTATTGCTTGAACAATGTGTAGAGTTGTACTACAAGGTACCCATGAAAAAAAATATTATCTCTGCTGTAAATATTCTGGGGAATTTATTTCTTTGTGGGAATACCCTGATATAAATCTGAAATTGTGATTTTATTGGAGCAATGTCAATTTATACTAGGAGACAACCAGTCCATTTATAACTGTTACAGGGGAGAAAATAACTTACAATATTCAAAAGTAAACAGAAAGCATTAGGTACTTCCTTGATTTTCTAGAACTTGTAAAATGCTTATTAGAGAGAAGCAGTTAGTGATAGATCCAGTCTTACGTTTGGAGTCAGGAAACCTCTTTAAAAACACATAAAATGAAAGTGTTATAGGAAACAGATGTATTGCCATATTTTGTATTCATAGGGAAAAAGCAAATAGATGCAAGCAGACCAGCTGGGTCACTAATTTATTTAATTTAAAACAACTGTCTATTTCTCTCCTTGGAATGAAGTCCAGTGTCTCTTGGCATCTTCTTGCATCATTCAAACTTTATTTGGTCTCACTATGCCAGATCCAGCATCTTCTCTGCTAGGCTTGCATCTGCCTTATTTACATTAGACACCCCAAAGAGCTGCTTCCAATTCTGGTCATGAGTGACATCCTCAAAAAGGCAGAGACCCTAACTGTCTCTTCTCTCACTAACTATAGCAAGAAAGAAAAAAAAATATTGAGCCAGTATCTTCGTGCTTTTCTGAAACCTGGCCTTAGTTTGTTCCTGTTGAGATTTTCCTACACAAATTTAGGTAACATCCTTCAGCTCTAACTAGCTTCCTCATAAACACCAAAAAATGCAAAAAGGAAAAATAACTAAAAAGTAAAATCATCCTTAAGCAAGGATGATTTTTAACTTGTTTATGACTGCCTTTGGATTTATTTTTTTAGATTTTCTTTCTTTTTCTGTCATGTTCACATAATGTACAGTTATTTATACCTATTTGGCAGCAAATCCAGATGGTGCTGTCCTGTACACACTTTGTACTGTTGTGGGTAAACATGTGAAATTAAATAGATAACTTCAGTACATTGAAATTTCAAGAGAATGAATTCAAGTTCAGGGTTTCTGCTAGCCTTGTCAAGCTGCTTTCCATCCTTCAGTTGAGATCTAGCTTGGAGACTTGTTTTGCTTCTCAGTGTCTGGTTTTTGTCCTTCCTAGAAACTGACAGATGCATGTGGGGTTGTGTACATCCCAGCATTTTACCTGGTCTCCACCTCCCACTGACACCCTCAGCCCAATACTGATCACCTCAGGCTGGCTGGGGAACAGAGACAGGAGTTCAAAGGTTCTTGAATTGGACTTTCAGGTATATATTTCTACTGTATTGTATATAGCTCAGCTTGCTATACAGTAAGATGAGCTATATGAACTGTCCTTAGCTGAGCTAAGGACTGTACAGATGTGAAACTTAGCAAATACTTATGCAGAAAGTAGACACATGCCTCTGCTTTCTTCTTCAGCACCTTTAGATTACATCCTTAGGCCTCCACTATAGATCTGCTGTTAGAAGTGATGAGAAAGTGCTTTCTGATATACTAGAAGGCTTTGTGAAGCATCTGTAGAACTTTCTGTGCAGTGGTACAGTTAGCACACTTTTCAAATGGACACAGAAAATTGATGCAATATCCAAGGCAACTTGGGGATATCTCTCTCTCACTGTATATATATATAGGCAGATATAGATTTATATCTATATGTATCCAATTGATGCAATGACCACAAAGCAACTTGCAGAGGGTTATCGGTTTTCAGGAAACTGACATGTAACTCCTTGTAAAGTCTCATTTTATTTCAGAACTTTATGGAGACGTCAGGAGGGCAGAACTTCTCACTTTTTTCAAACTGAGATTGTCAAATTTAGATTTTGATTTTGACAGATGAAATGCCAGATCAGATTACACAAAGCAGTATTTTACAGAAGACCATGTCAGAACAGAAGGTGGGCACCTTTCAACTTCACATCTTCTAGATCTTTACGTGTAAGACTGAGGATATCTGAACAATTCAGGGATCCAGCTTCTTAGGGAAGTAACAAGAAAGCTTTAAAGAAATAAATCTGTTTTGCCAGTGCAAAAGTCCTGTTCTTGACAGGCTCAAGAAAGGCTCTCCTCCACAACACAGTAACTTTCTTGCCTAGATAGAAATAGAGCAGTGACTATTATTTTAGTTCAGACCACCCACCCTCATCACAAGACTGAAGGATTTACAAATTTAGAAAAGCAATGACATAGAAAGGATAATACAGACCAAAAAATCCTGCAATAGTGGAACACTTTTCAGCAGCCTAAGCCAGGAAATAAAGTATAAAGCAGGACAAAGCAGAAATTACATGGCTGCAACAGCTGCTAATAGAATCTGGTTTTGCTTTCTAGAGAATACTCTCTTGGAAAGCCCTACAAGATAATGACTTCCCATTCAGCAAATGCTTTAATGTTCAAATCATGGTATCTGAAGCTGGTTTACACAGAAAATGCCTAATTCCCTATTTCACCCAAACTTCCCTTGCACTAATGAGTGACAGATTTTTCCAGTGAAAGCTTTGGTTTTTAAATTCTCCTTAGTTTCTAAATCCTCAGGTCCCATAAGAAATACGGCCAAGCAGAGCTTTGAACCTGCTTTCTAAAATAGAAAAACCACCACCAGTCAACACCATTCCTCTTGGATTATGAATACATTGGAAATTTGATACAGGCTTACACACAGAGAATATGAAGTTAAAGGCAATTAAACATTATCTTAAAAATAAACACAGATCTTGGGCATTCTACATCTCATTTCCTCACTTACAGGAATAATATGGGAGACTGTGCATTAATGAGACATGCACTACAATAATAGATGTGTTTAACAGGGGTAAAGATTGTGCTCCTAAAACATGCTGAAGGAACATTATTATTTGGCATTGATCCCCTAGAAATTTTAAGGATAAATATAATACGTACTAAATAATCCATGACTTGCATGTACTTATAGGAAGATAACAGATAAATAGTTATCTAATGAAGAACAGTCTACAAACTGTGTTGGGATTTTACCTAAAGACTTCAGTGAAAGCACCTGGAACTCTGCCACAAACTTCACTGGGCCCAAAGCATTGCTCTCCTATCTCCCATTACTTTAAATCAGTATATATATTCCAGAGGGTCCTATCCGCTTGGAGTTTGCCCTTAAAACCTCAGGAACTAAACTGGAGAAATCAGCTGAACAAAGTTAGAATTGATTTGATCCTTGGCTTCATATTTCTGCAGCTGGTCTGTTTCCTTAATGCAGGACACAAAACTGTGTTTTGGTGAGGCTGTGCAGTGAATCACAAAGACATAACGATTTAAAGGTTTTTTTATTGTATTGCACAAGGTATTTATGCAATCCATGTAAGTACTGTATTGAAGGATCCACATTTTGCAAACATTGGCTGTTGCTGCACACATCACTAGCATTGTGAATAACCAGTGCCTTCTTCAAAAAGTAAAATAATCGGTTGCAAGTTTAAGCATGTTGTGGAAATAAATGAAGAAAAAAGCAAGGACTATTAATACATATTTCTCTTCAAACACACAAATATACAATTTTCAGAAGAGCACCAATAATGCCAAGCAACTATTTTGATGAGATACTGTATGTGTAGGCTCTGCAGTAAAAAGCCAATATGCACACAGAAAATATATTTCAAATTTTAAAATAATTTAACCATAATATCTTGCATGTGTCACCTGTTTACAACATAACATTTCATATACAATGTCAGGCCCAAGCCTCAACTTGTGTAAATTTGTGCATACTCGTTTAAAGCAGCTGAGACTCTGGACCAGGTATTCAAGCTGAAAAAGCCTTCAAACTGTTCACATCTGAATTCAGAGTGGTAGCATAAGACTGAGAAAGTAGTTATGGTGAATTTATAACAGAAATGGTACTATGGAAAATGAAGAAAAACACTATAAAACCCTCAAGCACAAGGTTCTAGAAAGAGGCCTACATGTAAAGTGATATTGTAATAATTTATAAAAGTGAATAATTACTATCAGTCTCCTTTCTGACATTAAGAGATTCTCACATATTCAGAAGCCTGTAGAAGTGAACTAACCAAATGTCACAATCAGTATCATCCTCACATGCTGTTTCTTAAGTTTCTGATCATTAATACTGGTACTTAAAAACATTTTATATTTGCTGAAACTGATTATTAAAATTTACCTTCCTGATATGAGAATTTAGTGTAATAAAAACCATGAAAAACAATAGGTAAAAAAATAGTATTTTAACAATATTTTTAGAAAACTCATCATACAACTGCAAATACAGTTGATTTTTAAGCATCTGCTTTTGAACTGTGGTCTTTTGTTTGTTTTAAGTGAATCACTTATAAAGAAGCAAGGGAGTACCAGTTCTAAGATTTATTCTTGTCCATTACATTGAGGACCTCATCCAAAAGTGAGGGCCCCAAGTCAAGTTGCAATGAGAGAAGAGAGCCTGCAAGATCTGAAAGAGATTCTTCTGACTTAGTCTTTGTCTTGGTTAGTTCACATGAAAGCCGACTGTCATCCAGTAAATCAACTGTTTGCCAATCAGTGCATCGTTCAGAAAAGCTGGATGAGTGACTGTCGCTGCCATTAGTAAAGTGTGAAGAAGAACCATTTTGCTCCCATATATCATCTTTGTATGTTTCTTCGTCCTCCATCTCTTTACCTTTCTCCTGCAGTTTTTCTTCTATTACTGGCTCACAGCTAAGCCTAGGATTTCTGGATGACCTGATGGATTCTTGCTTTGAATTAAATGTCACTGGTGACAATAAAGGCAATGTAAGGGCTTGAGAACCCCCAATGGCAGGAAGGGAAATAGCATTTTTGAGCACTGGTGATGGAGTTTCTGTAAACATGGATTCAGAAGTGCTGTTTGCCCTTAAGAATTCATTATGGATACCAGACTGGCTAACTCTGGTTTCACCTTCATTTCCAGGCAATAGCTCGTAGTTGCCCTGCAAAAATGAGATATCTCCGAAAACATCATGCTGTCCCTCTTTTCCAATGTGTATGGTGTGACGAAAATCACCAAGTGGAGGACTGATCATATCAGGAGATAAGATATCCCTTAGTTTGAATTTCTTCCCTTTCTTATTGTTAGCAGCTTTCAAGTAGATGGGTGTCTTGGCTGGCATCTTGCTTGTGGTTTCTGAGAGAAGTAGTTAAAAAAAAAAAAAAAGTGAGGGAAGGAGAAGCCTCTTACAAAGCCAGTTCTTCTCAGGAGATCTTCAGTGTTAACAATGTTAGTTACATCGTCATCTTGAAGCACTCTTGCACACAAAGTCTTATCCTTCTGATACAGAGAACTGTGGAGTATGTGAAGGCAAATATCTCCCACATCAGCTCTTCGCAAGGTAGAGCACAAGTTTTGGGGTCAGGTACCAACCAAATGCCCTGTTACTTCCTCAACTTGAGAAAACCTGCATGGGATACAAAATCAGGTTATCATTAATTTATTTTTCATGGTTCATTCAATCTCGTTTTTACCAAACCCCAAAATTAGTAATGGTACTGACAGTTCAAGGCTGCAGATTAGCTTTATGATGTTGCTTCTCTTCATTAGGCAGGATAAAAGAGTTCAGATTAACAAAGGCTAGCTAACCTTCCTCTAATTCCATAGCTTTTTTGAAGTCAGACTTTTTTAGACACAGTTGCTGAGCACAATTCCTTTGATAAATATCACTATCTCAATCTTTCTTCTCCTTATTGTAGCATTCAAAATGCTGACCTTTAAGAGCACATTTATAACATTCAGAAACATTAATTTTTTGTTAGATCCAGGAAGACAGAGTAATTCAGAAAACCATTTTGGATATGGAGTAGACTCCCTTGATTTTGATAACTGGATAATCAGATTAGTATTCAGATACTTCCAGTTAGTGCTGGAACACTCACAGACTGTAACCAATAGTGTTTCCAGTAACTGTGCCTATTTAAACAGATGGTTTTAAGAATTAGAAAAAAGAGCTGGTCCAGGTCTTCGCAATTTCTTAGAATATCCAAATGCACATCCTTTAGAGGAGACTGATTCTTGTGACTATATCCTTTAGACTTCATGAATTCTTCATAGCAATTAGTTATAGACTAGCTCATGAATTATGCAGACCATGAGGCCACAGTGATTTAGAGATACTCTGTGCAGCCAATTTTAACAGTCTTTGCAAACCATGTCCTACTAGAATGTGGTCTTTGAAAGGCCTGATAGAGCTAACAAGGGCTAACAGGCTATTAAGTCAACAAGCTAGTGAAAAACACTCTTTTTTAATTCTTCAATGGTATATTTCTTCCTTATGGTATCAGTTCCTAACCCTTGGACACTCTCAGAATAAATACTTTTTTAGTCATGGACATTTTTCTACATTCTTCTATTAAATCCATGCACCACAGATCGCCCCTTCTCATCAGAATACTCAGCTACAAATCTGTCACCCTTTGTCCACCACCACCCTCACTGTGCAAAGGAGATTATAGCTTTTGCACAGAAAGACTCTACCATAAGAGAAGGGAAGCTGGCTGTAACAAGGGCTACTTTTGCTACCTTTTATCCATGCCCTGGCAGGGTTTTTACTTCACCAAGTCAATCCCAGTAGGAGTCACCAGGTTTAAAACTTAGCACTGTATGGCTACACACCCAGGTTGTCAAGAAGCATTTAAGCATTTTAACAAATCCTTTAACCGCAGTAATTAGTTCCTACAGTGGGGTACTTAACTGTGCATCACAAGGGGAGCTGGGAGTCTAGCCAGGTCAGTGCTTTGGTTTTTTGATTACCACCAGGTATCTACTGCACTTTGATAAAGTTGAAGAGCCCTCCCCCACAAAATATATCAGACGTAAACAGATTAAAGTGGAAATAAAAATAAGTTTAATTACTTAAGAGGGCATTTTATATTTTTAAGACCACTTTTGAAAATACAATTGATAGCATCAATCAATTAAAAGCACTTCAAAGCTTCCTTCTACACAACAAAATGATAATTCATTAGGCTCTACAATGTAGTAGGAGATTCACATTACTCCATGACAGTACTGCTAGATACTAAAGGAACTCCTAAATAAGATCTCTGTGTTTGTCACCTGCAATGGGAACAGAACTGATTAGTCAAATCAACCTTGCAGTTTTAAAATCTAAAATTCACTGTGTTGTTTTCCCCCCCCGTTAATCATTCTGCCCAAGCAACACATTTAACTAAACAAAATGTACTCAGCTCTACAGAGAAAACCATTGTCAAGCAAAGATGAATGGTGAAGTTGTTTTATATTTATCTAGCGGACTCAGCTCTATCTCACTTCCTAGAAATAATAGGCAAAATTCTCTCTGATTTTAATTTCTCATTCTTTCAGATCTTTTAATTTGAATGAATGACAATGTGGTCCAAAATCATGCCTGCTGATCACTAGTTTAAAAATTAAAGACAAACGGTAGTTCGTTCAAAGCTTTCATGGCTTCCACTACATAGGATCTGTATCAAAATCCATTACCACCAAACTCCACAGGAAGGTTTTTAAAAAAACTTGAAGGACACAATGAAACATCTGAACGTCAGGAAATACTAAAAAGAAAACGTAAAATAACATTTAGTGTAAATAGACCGTTTTGGCAAACAAAAAAAGCACTGTATTTTATTTAACTCATTGGGAAAAAACCACAAAAACTCTGAAAGCAGCACAAACTTTTGGGCATCCAGATCTCCTTTAGTTCTTGCACTACGAGAGAGGCCCAGTAAGGGGCAGTGTAAAACCACACTACCTGAGAGGATTCTGCAAGAGACTCCACTATCAAGAATTATAAACCCTCTCTATACAGCAGTCCCTTTCATTGTGAAGGCCTTGCCTTCCAATTGGCCAGTGCAAGAGGCGTTACACTTGAAGAGAAGAAATTTCACAATTACAAGTTTAGTGCAAGCACCATTTTCTCTCCTGGGAACAAAGGCTACTCTTACTGCAGATTTCAGTATTCACAGTATTGGAAATCTGCAAATTACACATTTTAAATCAAAGGGTTCCCTTCTCAATGGACAGGCCTTCATGTACAACATAACAGCTTCAGGACAGCTGTATTTTGTTTCTATATACCTATCCTCTTTGCCAACTACTGCCTAAAGGGGTGCAGATTTTAAGCTACTTCAAACAAACCAATCTGGAAATATTCACTGTGCCTAAAATACTAATTTTATTCATACTTGATTTACAATTAAATAAGGAAGAACCCATATCAATATTTAACATATAGCATATACACACATACACACATATCCATATATATAAAGTAGTTCTTTTAGTAAGAAAAAAAAAATATAAATCAAACTTCGGCAAATTAAGAAAGACCTAACAAGACTAAGCCATCCTAAAAGACAAAAAATTAGTCTACAAAATTTTCATAAGAATCTTAACACACACTCTGCACTCAGTAAGATTTAATGGAATCTCAGGTGCACATGGGCTAAGAGAAGGGACACAATACACTACAGTCTCGGTATCAGGCTACACAATACATTTCACCTTGTGTTAAAATAAGACCTTATTCTGGTCCTGCTGCTAAAAAAGCCTCTTGTTTTGACTAATGTCAGCTCAGTAACTAAGTGATTGTATAGCTAAATTGGAAAGCTGAATGAGAAATTACCAGAAAACCAGAAGTCTACAATCCTGGACTGCCAGCCTGCAGTGGAAGACCTTAATTTAAGAGAAAAACAACATGAAAGGGTTTTCATTCCACTTGAAAAGATATCCCCTCTCCTAACAAGATCCAAAGCATGAGCCAAACCAGAGGAATTTCAGCCCAGTGAAAATTAATGTTTTAGTGTGGCTGTAGCACTTGCTCATTTTCATTCCTATCACTTCACACTCTCATATAAGTATTTTGCTTGGTAACAAAGACTAATATTTTTAGAGGCGCTTCTCAATCCACCTTCTGTCCACTCAGCAATCATCGCCTTCCACACAGTTCAAAGTTTTCCGTGGATGCCTTAGCTTATTCCACGGTCCATTTTAAAAGGACAGACTATCAGCAAATACCTCAACAACTAAGCTTGCAAAGCCAGAGACAAATAAAGTTCAAGGTGCAAACTTTTCTTTGTGCACACATCCCAAGAGACCTAGATCCTTTAGCAAAGGAATTATACAAAGAAAACGACATTTCCACAGAGCAGAGCCAGAAGAAACTGTGTGTGCTAGGAAGCCTACGGGCTTTCTACAGGGCAATCCCTTGCAAAGGTATTACACATCTCTGCCTTACACATCACTGACTAGAAGCACATGAAACTCAGAGAAAGGCCTTTCCAAAGCATAATTTCAAATATAATTCAATTATCTTGTGGAGCAAGTCAGTAAGAGAAAACTGAGTCTGTACATTATCTAAATATCAAAATGAAAATTCAGTAACATAGCAAAAGACACAAACTATGCAACAAGCAGCTGCAACTTTTCTACATGATGAAGTATCTGCAAGCATAGAAGAATTAGACTTTAGGGCTTCATTTTAGGTTTTAGCTATCAGTAGATTTCAGCAGTACAAACTGTTAAGAACATCCTGGTCAGTGCTGTTACTTTCACTGAATGTCTGAAACAGCATCAAGTGTAAAACACATTTTTACTGGTTCTACAACAGGGCCCTGAAGTCATGCAGTCACAATTCCTGAATACTAGTAAAACACACCCCCAGTTAACCAAGTCCTCAGGTACAAGAAAAGCATTGGATGATGCACCACAGAGTTTACCTCTCATGTTTCTGGGGACTCAGGTGTCCTTATTAACCATCAGGCTCTTTAAACAAGGGGCCACAAGTCTGTCCACTTCTAGACCAGGCCACCAGCTCTCCTCTTATAAAGCCACCACATTCTAAAGAGCTTAAACCACATCAGGTGCTAACATTTCTCCCTCTAGATTGTTTATCTAAATTTACATGGCTTATAAGAGGCACAGCCTTGGAATTCATCTGTATTAAAGTCAACTTTCCTTGATCAGGTTAGAAGTCCTTGTCTTCTTTGTTTCTCCTTTCATCAAAGAATTGGCACCTTCCTGATTAAAGTTACAGATTTAATTACTTTATAAAAAAAATCATGCTAAATGCAAGTTAGTTCAACTAACTTGCTCAACTGACTGTCCTGGATCAAATCTATTTTATTGTGTTATCACATACACTATCCAGAAAATGAAGGGGAAAAAATATCCCAGATCAGTCCCACAGCTACAGGAACACAGGTCAAGAGAGGACCCCACCCTATGGTGCAGTTGATTCATTTCTATGTTGCCCTGAAAAGACAAAGATGCCAAGTGCTAGCTGTGAAGGTGTTTGTCACCCTTCTCTTAAAATTCCCCATACATGCAGACTACATCCATTAATTTACTTCACAGCGGTCAGTTATCACAGAATATGCACCTAAAGTGTATTTAAAGTGTATGGAAAACCTGTTCCAATCTGGGTCCTGATTAATAGAATAAATTATTTTATCTATTCTAGCTGTGGAAAAATAAAGAAAAAAATAATAAAAAATGAAGTTATATTTTTGCTTCCCTTGCTATAAAACACTTTTTCCACATAAATCAAAGGCAAATGCTGTGAGTTGTCCACTTGAAGAAGAGTTAATTTCCACTAAGTGTAAGCACAGACAGGGACAGGCTGCATACAGTGTCTTTTCTTCAGGTATCTTCCGTTTCTCCAGCACCTTCCTGGTTTTTCCCCCCCCCCCCCCCCCAATAAAACCTAGGTTCACAAACAAAGAAAAACAAGTTCTTGATTTTTAAATGTCGACTCCTTTAACTCTTACCACTGCTTAGCACTCTTTCAAACAGATTGACCTTGTGTAAATCGTGTTAACCAAACCAGGGAACACTTTCAACTAATTTTAAACCATTCAAGTACTTGTGTATTATATGGAAATGAATGAAATAATTAATCTATTTAAGAGGTTTTATTTTAGCTTATAAGAAAAAGAAACAAAGGAGAGAAAACCTGATTTGGGTGGGGAGGAAGAGCAACTGGTCTCAGTGCCCATTGTATTATTTTGTTCTTTATCAGTCTGAGATTACATATGCCCTTTATCAACCAGAAACCATCCTTGTTAAGGTACTTGAAAACTATCCAAGTTGTTTCTCAGTTATCCTTTTTGATCAAAGTGAATAGGGGGAATTCCTCATGTGGTGATAGTAGGGGAATAATTTTAAGCCTTCTCCCCCTCTCTCTTTTGAACCACCTCCAATCTTTCAACATAGTTTTCCAAGCAGATCAGAATTAGTGGCAATATTTCAATATAATTCTCCCTAACAGCATATATAAAGAATAAAATCACTTCTTTCTTCCCATCATCGCTACCTTGTTTATGAACAAGGTCATACTTCTGCTCTTACTCTCACCCTCTTACAACAGGAATCTTCCTGTATTTACAGGGCAGAATTATATTACAAACCATGCAAGAATTCTTGTGCTGGTATAACAAAAACAAGTTCTCCAAGCAGAATAAACTATACTTGAAAAAGTAGAATTTGTTAGCCTTGCCTTTTGTTGGTTCAGAGTAGGCATGTCCATTTTATTTTTTTTACCATCAATATACAAACATATTCATTTATTCAAAAAATTTTGGCAGCACAGCCAGTGGCGGTGGTCATATCGCACAGTTTGTCCAGCAAGATTCTACTCCTTTCCCTGGGGGGAGGAAAGCTAAAAAGTTTTCCAAATTACCATTCTCCAGCAAATAAACTGATTTTATATTCTATAGGGTAAAAAGCAATGCCATACTTCAGAAAGAAAGAGAAACTTTTATTTCAATGGGCTCAAGCTGTGAATCAGTAAATCAGTTGGGCTTTCTCCATCTCCCTCACCAATATCCATCACCTGCAAATTTGTATTACAACAATTTTGTACTTATTTGCAAGATATTTGCTCATAAAAATACTGTGCAACCCATACTGTATAAGTAGATAAATAGATCTCTGCATTTTATCAGTAGAAATACATCCCTCTTTGATGCTGACTTATTTTTGACATTTACTCTCAGATTCTAAATGTTTTTAATACATGTTTTGTTAGCACTGTAGAGGACTAACATTTAAAAGATCTGGTTGTGATGCAATATGAAATTAAATGCCTTACACAGTCTGTTTTTGCAACTGTACTTATGACCACTCATTACAATACCTTAAATAATTCACTCTTTTATATCAAGCAATTTTTTAACCTTTCAGCAGGTTTGAATCACGGCTTGTTTTCAGCTTTGAAAAGTTAGCATCTTTTCTAGAATAATAAAACCTTCCTTTTTTTTCTCCTCTTCTCCAGAGACAGGGATTTAATGAGCTCACTGTATTCTGTTGTTCAGCTCTGTGGAACAGAGTCTCTTTACTACCTTCTCATTAGCTTTGTTGGCTGGTACATTCATATATACAGATTTAATACCATGTAGTTCAGTGGCTTCCAAAAACTGGGTGAGCACAAGTCCATGCAGATTTTGGCAGAGGAGCATGTCAGTACAAGGTGCAGCACAGCACATTAACTAATGCAGTCAGTCACGGTGAGGTTATGCTATGTCCAACAGACTGTGCGCCTGAAGCACAGTCACACTTCTCCTACAAAGCCACACACCAGACAAGCAAATAGCTGGGAACCATAAACCCATAAGCCACAAGATGGACAGGCTTGAAAACTGGTCCATCATTTCTCTTCTTCCATAGGGAAAACATGAAATGGGACAAAAAAATAACCCCTGCAACCTGAGCCGATGTGTCGCCTAAAAGCCTGGCAAACTGCACTTGTTGAAATCTCAGCCGGCCCTTGTGATGTCAGCCAGCACTCAGATCAGCTGAAGTGAATTAGGAATTGACAGTCCACACCCTTTGTGATTCTGAGCAGGTTAGCATAGATGGCTTTCTCTTTTGACACAGAGGGTGTAGTTCCTCAGCCCAACTCTGCTCTCAAAGCTGATTCGAGAAGTTCCCACCTTGGATTCTTTGCTCCTCATTGCTGGTTCCTGGTTCTGCAGCGCAGTTCCTTGTACCCTTCACAGGCAGACAGACCTACAAAGTCACACTTCAAACTGGTCACAGCCGCAGTTCTCTCCAATGACTCAATTTATAGGACAGGCTTGGCAACAGCTGCAGCTGTCCGATGGCAGTGCTTCAAGGGAGTTCAAGCCCAATATAACTTGCTGTCAGAAAGGCTTTCTCTCTTTCCCCCCTACTGTGTGCACACACTTGACCCCTTACAGGCCAGTTCAGCACACAACAAGGTGAAAACTAACTAGGAAAGGGGTGTAAAATCACAAGGCTTGGATTGAGACTGCTACTCGAAGCTGTAAAAAGTCCTTTCAATAGCTAAACTATCTCTTGAGAAATTCTAAGAAAACTCTAAGAAACAAGGAGTTGTGGCAGACAGGCTGGGCAATCCTTAACCATCTCTTCTGCAAGGAAAAATGTCCATGGAATTACATCCGGACTTTATGCACTCCTGATGCAAATATGGCTTTGTAGCTCCACTTGTTTCTGCCTCAAGGTTCCCAAGACTGCTGACATACTGAAATTAAGGTTTTTTAACTATGTTTAATATATTCATACTACTTTTGGAAAAGACCCTTGGTTAAAAATTTCTGTAACTGCTAGTTACAGACAAAAGCCAATCTAAAATATAAGGATTCTGCAAGGTTTCAAAAAAACCCCCAACCACCAAACCCACAAAACCCTACCCTGAACTCCTGACCCCCAATTCTCAAATATGCTTCATCTCTAAGTCAAATACTTCTTATCATCTCCTTGAAACACACAAGTGACATAGGCATGTCACAATCACCAGCTCTATTATTAATTTTTCAGAGTGTTTCACTTTAAATGAGTATTGACCATCTTGAAGTGGCTGATAAACAAGTTTTAAAACAAACTTGAAAGCCAGAGAGCCCTCTATATGCAAAGACTAACAGTGAGATAGAGATACAAAGATACAGAAAAACCTGAAGATGCACAGGACTTATTTTTTTATTATATAGAAGAAGGATGAATCTTCTGCTCTGTTCCAGTTCTGCCTCCTTCAGAGAGTTGAATGTCATCAAGATGAGATCAAAGTTAATGGGGTTGGGGTAGATGGAAGAAAGGAAATACTTCAATAGATTAAAAATATCCACACTGATTTACTTTTTGGTCCAACTCATGCACTTTTTAAGGAATGGGGCTGAAATCACAGAGTAAATAGGGCTTCTAAAATTTTGTTATCCATGTTCAGTTCCAAGTATATTGTTACTACAGCTAAAGTAACTGCTTTATCACCCTTACTTGAAACAAAAGGGGGAAACCAGAAATTACATCCTCATGGTGAGTTTATACTCTACTTCTAACAAAACAACTCCACTATTTGAAGGCACCTTTGAGCAGAGGTAAGAATTTGGAAGAATAAGTGACAACTGGAAGACAGATCATATTCTGGTGCTGCCCTGCAGCATGTCAGTGACACCTGCAACATGGCCCAGCTGACAGGGATGCACCACACTGGACAGCAGTGCAGGGGTCCCCACTTCCTCCCAAGACTTTTGGTTCTGATAGCTTGAGTTGCATGTACTCATCTGATCAGACTTCTTTTTTTCTGGCATATATCAAAAGTAGTATCAGGGTGCATTCACTTTGTGCCAATAGTTGTATTTCACATTTCTTAAAACCTGGCAGAGTTAATGAGTTTAATTTGTAAGAAATTAATATACTCAGCATTTGTATAGAGGTGTACTGTCTGAATATTCAGAATGCACAGCGGCAATTCAGTGCTAAAGCTACTTTACTGATTAGCAGCTGATATTTCTTTCAAACTCTAAATCCCACATATTTAATTAAACTGTCCCACTAAAGCCACCTTCTCAACACTCAGGGTTTACATCAGCCAGCACTCAGCACCTATCTTCCCATTATTGTAGCCATATTTCAAAAGATAAGTACTGATCTAAGACAAAGCTTAAGCCAAATGGTGAATGAGATGACAGCCCTTGTATGAGACTGGACTTGGAGCTTGAGTGTGCAGGCAACATGAGAGAATAAGTAAGTGGGTCAGGAAAGCTTGTTGTATCCAGTGAACCCAAGCAGACCCAGTGTACTGCAAGTCAAGTCCTGTCTTTGCAGACTTCTGGAAAAACATTTTGCAGACATTCGTTTTCTCTCTGCTCTCTGCAGGGGCTCCTGCTTAGCGCTTTGCCTCGAGACTTCGAGAGAACATAAATCTCTCTGTTCAAAGGTCAATATTTCAAAGTGCTCCAAAATGGACGTTTTGTTTTCAGAAGTAGTGTCAAGGGAAGGCCTATTGGCGGCAAAAAGAAAACTGGTGGGCAGTCACATTAGGGTAATGTAATCATGACTCATGCTCCTCACCCATTTCCTGACTAGGGCTGTGCATGATCAAAAGAAAGCCAGCCACAGCAATGCTGCTGCTCGTTAATGTTAGCTGGCCTGAAAGGATTACAAACTACCAGAAAACAAACTCATTGCAGCAGAGCATCCTATTTAAAGCCTGACATAAATCGACACTGACAAACACAGTGGCGTAACACCAACCAAAACAACTTGCCTTTGTTGCAAGAAACGAGTTACAACTTTTATGATGAGTTCTCCTACCCTAACAAAACCTCTCACACACCTTTAAAACACTGTAAATCACTGGGAGGATGCCTAGGGAGAGGGAGGGGAATGTCTAGCTGCTAGTCAGTATCTAAAGAACGCAAGATACAAGGGCCAATTGGAGAGGATCCCACCAAACTCAGACTGCCGTAAAACAACTACCATCTCCCCAAAAAAGGCTGTAAAAGAACACACAAATGGGTCAAAGCACGAGTTGGGCTTAAGTGTCTTCCACCTTATAAGAAAAACATGGCATGAGGCAATCTCTGTCAGTGTTCCGTCCTGTTGATCATCCCGAGAGAAGTGTGCACTTAATGATGCAAATGGCTGTTCATTTGTATAAAGATTTCCTCAGCAGAAAACAGATTTCAGATCCTTGTTGGGCCCTCGGTCACATTTCATTTGTTCCAAAACCCACATTAATGAAAACCCCCAAATTAATCAGATATTTCAACAGAAACTAGGCTAAACATTAGGTAACAGATGCCCACACCCAGCTGCATCTCTCTGCAGCCCTCACAGGCCAGATAGAATCACAAAAAATATTCAGGTTGGAAAAGACCTTTAAGATCATCAAGTCAAAAAGAAACTCCTGTCCCTCTCTCCTGCCTCAGAAGCAGAGGTAGGAGCCTACATTTGCAGGTTCCTTTCACTCCTTTACAAATGCCAAGCTAAACATGCTCTTCCACACCAGTTACTGTGTTCCTTATGGTACTTCTAACAAGGAAGATCAAAGGGGAGAGAGATTCTGACATTGACCATCAAATACATAATCCATTGTCAAAACCATTGTCCACAGATTTAAGACTGATGAGCAATGGCATTCCACTCTCAGGATACTGAGGAGACCTATACAAGATATCTGACAGCCAAACTCAACCCAAATTTAACCATCTGTCTTTTTAGTAATGCCTCAGATCACCATTTAGTAATCTCACCCTTTTGTCCCTCACATTTTACAGGGTACCAAGGGATGACAGGTGGGAGAAATGAAGTGTTGCACAAGGTAGAAGTTATGTTTAAGTCTGACTAAACCAATACCAGTTAAGTGTATTGAGCCTATCCTTTATCCAGGTTACAGTAATTACTTCAGAGCTGAGAGAAGCTAGTTCTGAAACAGAGCACACACACACATTTACTAAGGATTTATATTGTATTGTGACACTTGCTGCTGGACTGTTAAAGCTCTGTTTGTCTTGTTTATACAACCCTAGCAGCACAGAAATGAGGTGCAGGAATCCCTTTGGGCATGGATGCACCTCAGTATTGACCAAGAATGAGCTGTTACCACATGCTGCAAGTCCTTCATGTCCCAATTCATACAACAGGTATGGAAAGCAGAAAGGAGCAGTGTGTAGGCAGAAAAATACAAGAACATAATTCTGGGACCTACTTTCCCATGTAAAGGGCATATTTGTTTACTTAATCCTCTAATAAGTAGGTAAGATGAAATTCTACCTTTAGTGCAGACTAATTACAGCAAATTTCTGATGGTTCTTGCAAGCTCCAGGGAGTCAAAATTCAAGCCATGGGAGAAGCACTACGTTGTTTAGTGTGGTTTACCATCCTTCAAAAATTTAAGAAAAGATTACATGTTTTAGAGTCCAGGGCATACACCTGCAGTGCTAACAAAAACTTCTGCTGGAGGGGTGGGGGGAAATCCAGCAAAATAAAATACTACAACAACAAAAGAAACACCACAACTACAACTCAGAAAACAAAAACAATGTAAAGATGGTCAGAAACCAAGCCCCAAAGTAAGTGGATGGGTATTCTGATTTTCTTACTGTAGGCAAAGGAAGAGAAACTGAGGTCAATTTCCTTGTCCTGAGTGTAAATTGAAACCATATCCAGCAAAAAAATCCCACAACATATAATACTGTAACAATGAATTAGGATTGTATTAATTTAACACATAACAGTGTGGGCCTCTCTTCTCTTGTCCATATGGTCCTTTGAATAGAGATAGCATCTGTGGAAACACAGGCAAGGAACAAACTATAACTGCCTGAATTACACAACAGCAGAGACAGTACACTCAAGAAATTTAAGAGGAAGCTTGCATCCAAGTAGTGCATCAGCATCTCAGTGTTGCTGCTTCAGTACTGGACCAGAAGAAATTATTGAATAATGTAGGGCCTGTTCCTCAGACTCTCTGGATATAGCTCCCTAGGGAAGGAATAGAAATACCATAACCAAAACACTCTGAAACACAGTCCCAGCAAAAGACACATACAGTAACTTCTGAAAGGAAGACATTACAAAAGTGGCATTCCTTCTTTCCCTCTCTACACGCCTGCTAACCCAGATTCACCAGAGGTATGCTACTTCTGGGTGCAGAAGCAGGGGGCAGCATACCTGGGCTTCTTCCTTGGAGCCCAAGCAAATCCTCACTGGAGGAAAGTATTAAATGGTTCACCAATAGCTACAAAGACCAGTGTTAAAGGTAGTTCAGCAACACTCCTATTGCTAATTGTCATAGGCTTCTTAAGTTAAACCACATCCTTGAGGAAAATGGGATTTTGTTGTGTTGTTTGTTCCCTCAGAACACAGCACTCAACAGGGTTCGTTCTACAATAATTCAAATTAAATATATATCTTCTTAAAAAATCAGCTACAGATACTGCTGTTAAACTTTTGCTATTCCTTGAAAGACCATAACCCATTCACTTGAGAGGACAAAAATGGGAAGACAGAGACAATTTAGCATGGAAGAGAAAAAAGACACAAATAACAATGAAAAGAAAAAAAATCTGCACCTAGTCAGTAAACTAAGTCTCTCCAAATACAACATATTAGCAGCTTGCAGAACAGTTAACTTTTTATAGTCATCAGGTTCCCAGATTAATGGTTCTGATTAGGCTCACACCTCCCAAAGTGAGTGTTTCAGACTTTCTGAAACAAGGCAGGCAATTTCACTCAGGATGCCAAGACAGGCTGAAAGAGCATTACATATTAAAGCAAAATTTTAACTTTAAAAACAAAAAATTGTGAATACCTGAAAAATCTAGACTCTTAATCTGAGTTGTATTTGGACTATTTGGACATTCCCAGGGACTTATTATCCAACAGACAAATTGAGTGCCGTTTTAGAACTTGATTAAGGCTAATAAATAATAAAACTCCCTTAATACCTCTTGCTAGTTACCTTTCTTATGCAGAAGATACAGAAATTTTTTGCACTTGTTTTATCAGACACCAAAATATTTTTCTTGAGCTTTCCTCTGAAATTCTGTCATTTGCTATGTACCCAGAAATAGCCATTTGCTCCTGGGTCAAACACTTTGCTGACAGCTTTAAAAATAACTAAGATAAACTTTTTGAGTCACTAGTTTACATCTTTTCTCTTTCAACAGCAATTGAAACAGTGTAATTATTGGAAGCTATACTGCAAACCAGATTAGAATCAAAACTCTTGTTTTACTAAATAGATTACAAGATACAAAACTGGTACCTCTGCAATGGAAGGACAACTTGTAATATATACAGCACTTCTTCCATGTCAGTACATCTACTGAAAAGCACGAATATTCTTTTTTTTTTCCTCCCTGTCAGGGGATCTCAGAATAGATCAATTATGAGTTTTTACACAGCAGCTTAACATGACTGCTTTCACAGGAGTGTCTCTCTGTTTGCAGGCCTTAAAAGGTAGCCACTCCCAAGTCAGACTAATGTTACAAATAGACATTGTAGCTTTTTTTTTCTAAGGGCATTAGGAGTTGTGTGAGCTTTCTACTCAGCAGGACTTGCAGCCTGTATTACCAGTGAGCGCTCTTTCTACCCTAAAATGATCTGCACTGGAAGACTCAGAATCAAGGGGAAAAATCAACAGATAGATAATGAAATTGAGGGACAGAGTTGCCTTGATCAGCTGTGTCCTAATTTCAGCAGGGATAGAGTTAATTTTTATCCTGATAGCTGGTACAGTGTTGTGTTGTGTTTTAGATTTAGGGTCAGAATAATGTTGATAACACACTGATGTCTTAGATGCTGCTAAGCAGTGTTTACATTAAGGCAAAGATTTTCCAGCCTCTCACCCCACCCCAGCAGTTAGTAGGTTGAGGAGAGGCTGAGGGGGGGACATGGCCAGGACAGCTGACCCACACTGTCCAAAGGGATGTCCCATAGCACATGGACATCATGGTCAATATACCAACCAGGGGGAAAGCTGGCCAGGGGCCATGGCAGCAATTCAGGACTTGGCTGGGCATTGGTCAGCAGGCAGTGAGCAATTGCACTGTGCATCCCTTGTTTTGTACATTCTATTTATTTTATTATTGTCCTTTTCTGTCCTTAAGCTATCTTTATCTCAGCTTATGAATTTTACCTTTTTTTTTCCCCAATTCTCTCCAAATCCCACAGGGTGGGGAAGGAGTGAGCAAGCAGCTGTGTGGTGTTCAGTTACCTGTCAGGTTAAACCACCTCAAGCTGGTATCTGAACACCAGCAAGCCACTTGAGTTTTAACAGCAGCCCAAGTCATGACTCAAGATTAAAATGGAAGACTAAATAATAAAGGCCACAGTTTCAGGAAAGAAGACTGTGCTCAGAAACAGAAATAAGAGATCAGAAGAGTTACCCAGGTTGAACCTCATCCTCTTGAACTGTAGTCATAAGGGGCTAGTGCAATTCCCTGCTGCATGAGAACACTGAAAGGAAAGGTTCAATAATTCTGTATTAAGCCATCACCATGTCCAGTTCCTGTAGCCATAATTCCAAGAGGATATCACAAAACAAAAGAAACTTCCAGGAGAGCAAGACTGATATTATCATTTACATTTCATAGAAGCATAGAATCATTAAGGTTGGAAAAGACCTTTAAGATCATCAAGTCTATCTATCTAGCTTCAGTTTGCTAGACTGAAACTAGTCAAAGCACATACAAAGGAAAACATACCTTTTTGGAACAAGACCAATTTACTCAGGGTTATGGTAGATTCTCTGTTATTTGAAATTTGTTAATTTTTTTGTTGTTGGATTTTTTTAAAGAAATCACTACTGTCAAATTCAACCAATTCCAGTTGTCATACTGACACGTAACTGGGTAACAATTCAGGAAAGGCCTATAGCTTGTCATAAGACACGTTCCCAATGTTTTGGTCTGATTTTTATCATTCAAGATATGAACAGTATTTTCCCCTAAATTCATGGCATTTCTCTTAATAATTAAGTATTTGGAAAAACATTTTTATCTTGGGAAAGCCACACTAAATTTTTAGAGCCTTTCTGTCCACAGATTGTATTTCTTTGGCCATCAAGATGATTATGAAGGTTGAAAGAACAAATCTCCTGGAAGTTATCAAAATACAGTTCTCCTCAAAACTGTTGTGTTTGGAAAGTTCTCATCTTTCAGCACAAAACAGAAAGAGAAAAAGTAGATCTCTGTGTTGGACACTACTTCAAATAGTGCATGGAGAACCAAATAAATTCTGTCAAATTGCCATGAACAGTTTGAGATCTGCAAGCTTTAAAAGCTATTTCTCCTTTGTCACTGTGCAAGCAGGACACCCATTTCACAGCAACCCAGCCTCTTCAAAATAAACATGAACAAACTATCATTTTAAAGCACAACTGTCCAAAAGGGGCATTTAAGATCCATGACCAAATGGGTGTCCATGCCCAGCTATAGATACTCAGCTTTGAAGAAAAGCACAACTTAAAAAAAAATGATATGTGGCTTCATTCATTTTTTCTCAAAAAAAAAAATAAAAAATCACACAGTTCTTGAATTTGAACTGTAACTTCTTTTCAAGTCTCAGTATTGCCTGTATATTGTTACTACTATAAAATTTGACTTTGGAACCACATTTATACTTTCAGGATATTTATCCCAAAGCTACAAAATTTGAAATTTGGAAAGCCCAGTAACTACCCCCAGCTACCTCAGCAGATGGATTGAAAGAACCCACTGAATTAGAGCACCTGAAAAATCATCTGATACCGTTTCTGTCACAGATCTTAAATGCACACACACATACAGCTGCCTACTTCCACAGACACCACTTTTATTACAGAAAGAGTACACACAATTTCTCAGATGATATCTTTTTAACACGTCCGCCTACACTTCAGCTGTCTTGGAAGCTTCCATTTTAAGGCTTATTTTCAGAGTTGTTTATCAATATCTGACACTGCCATTCAACATTTCTATCCTCTTCTGCAGCCATCTGTATATGTTTGTTTACTGGGAGGACTAGAATGAGGTGGGAGAATTTTAACCAAAGTTTTTAAACTGTTTCCCTATTGAGATAAACCAAAATGATCTATGTGTACTCCCCAGCTGTACCATAATGTCCTTTACTCCTATGGATACACAAACCATCTTTACTCCTATGGATACACAAACCATCAAAATCCACAATACTGCCAACAGCTTCTGGTGCTTCTGTACTTTTAAAAGCTAGTCTTGACCTTAAAATTTGTCCCTGGGAATGTGCCTTTTCCTGTCATTCTGAATTATCAGGACAATGTCAAGGTGTTAAAGTGTAAATTTTTTTACAAGATTCAGTAGCTTTAGTGTCTGATACCTAGAATCTTCTGAAATCCAGTCCATTGAAAATATCAGCCCTCATGCTTACATTGCTCCATCCCCACAAACAACTCAGCTGGCAGGAATAGCCATCAACCCAAATTCAGATCAGTGACAGAACCTCTGAATAAGAACCAGGGATGTGGAACCAGGAGATGGAAGACAGTGGATGTGGGGAGGGGTCCTTGCACACATGCAAGGAACAAAGACATTTACACAGGCTAGATGCAGGAAAATTGGTTGGAATTTCACAACAGGAGAAATTTGCATGTTTAGATTGTTCATTCAGCCATTGAAGTCTGCTTCTTTCCTTGCAGATTTTTCAGTTATACGCATGTTATATATTTGTATTTTCAGAGATTACTTGGATACACTTAAAGATTTACACTTGAATGGATATACTGTTCATACCAAAAGCAAATGTCAAAAAGCTTCCAACTTCTCTGTTGTTGCTTCATTAGATAACAATTCTGTCATTTCCTCCTATACAACTGTCAGAGCATATCATATTTTTAGTATTCCAAATGTTATACCATGCCACAAAATACCTTATTTACAATGTATAATCCTCTGCCAAGGTAGAGGCATGGTTGTACTCTCAAGGCAAAATAACTACTGCAGCTAACAATGAAATTAATTCTCAGACAAAAATGTGAAAACTGTCCACAGCATAAATTACATGATTATTCAGCACTTCCATTTGGAGAGGCAGGTTTTATTTTTGTCCTCACAAACTCTTTTAGGAACTCCTACAGATTCATAACCTTCTTGGACTCTTGCTATTGTAACTTTTTTTCTTTGGGACCAGAAGTATGCATCTTTAAGAAAGCTGTACAGTCCACTGCCATCAAATCAATTACTTTGTTGTCTTTGCTGTTGACCTCAGGGGATCTTACCTGAAAGGCTCCAGAGGCTGAGATAGGTATTCATACTGCCTGAAGGTACATGAAGAGAAAACCAGAAGAAATACTGCCTCTTTCCACTAAAATTATAGCAAGTAAGTGGGGAGGCACATGCAAAACAGAGCAGCAGCCATACAAATTACTGCTCTGCTCAGTCCACTATCTTTGTTACTAACAACAGATTTTCTGTTTGGTCTTGAGGACTTCTGTGTACTACCGATTACTTTGCATGTTACTAATAAGAAACAAGTTAACAGATATGATAACAGTAACTAGCAAACCTTTTCATTTAAGGCTTTCATCAAACTTTCTAAATGCTACCCTCGCCTTCTAGGCAAGATGACCAAACCGAGCAGTGAATTACTACAATTTTGTATTACTGTAGCATCACAGCCTTAACCTCAAGCCAGGTATCTAGTGTATTAAGAATTACACACACATGAAAAGACAACAATAAAACCTCACAGAAGACAGTTCTTTAGCTGCTGTGTCTTTTGGGCCAAGGAGTACCAACAGATTTGTATCTGCTGTGAACATCACCTTCCTCCTACTTCACCTTTCTACCAACTATTTGGACTGAAGCAAAGCACAGTCCTGTATGCCATATGTACAGCCTATGCATGGACATGCTACTCCATTCTTCACTTCTATATTCCCATCTGGTTTCCAAATAATCAAGCAGAAGAGACCCCCAGATGCATTACATCTTACCCTCTTATGAACCGTGGTTCTTATTCTAGGATCATCTGCTACAGGAGCCATGAGCAAGCAAAGAATCAGCCCAAACTTGATCAAGAGCAGTAATCTATGGTATCTAGAGCACAAACACGTGAGTTGCATCTGACATGAAGGACAATTAATGGCAGTACTCCTTTCTTGTCCCTCATTCGCTCACAATGTAACTCTCCCACTGTTCAAACCTTCCTTAAATTAGGCTAACCCCTAACATTATTAGTAGGAACAAACAATGTGTCCTTAAAAGGGAAACACCAAAGACTACACAACCCCAAACCATCCCCCAGATTAGTAGAGACAAATCATGGAGAAGCTGAAGAAAAGTGCCTTTCAAGGACCATAGTGCTGGGTAGAAATGGCATAGCTGGCCTTTACACTGCATTACAGAAGGCAGAACCTGCATCTTCTCTTCACCCTTACTGTGACATGTGCAACTTCTGGTTTCAAGGATGCTTTTGTTTTTATTCTTTGTGGTTACAGAAAAATATACTCTCAAAGAACCAATGAGCCACAATAGTGCTCCAAATGACATGGACCACATAAAATTTCAACAGATTAGGCTATCATTTGAAACCTGAACATGAGAAGACTGTCCTAATCATCCTCTGGAAACAAACTTTAACCAAACAGAAACGATGCTTTAGTTCCCACAAGACAGTTTATCAAATAATCCAAAAATAAATACAAAAAATTAATATTGATGGCCATTCTCCTACAGAATTTCATTTAAAGCAGTGGCAAGAGTACCTTAACAAGATCTTGTCACAACGAGGACAAGGATATTTATGGTGTGCATCATCAGCACAACAAAGGGGAAAGAAGAAACAAACTGAAACATCCACCTTGGACATTCATCAAAATTCCACCATGCCTTGGACTAATCTGTGCTTCAGTTTCAGATCTAATTAACTCGATCTCATTAACAAACAGAATTTAGCTAAATCAAAATACGCACTGGATCATATTAACTGAGTTGAAAAAGTAAAGTTAGAGGTTTCTAAAAAAATATATCTGCCTTCATGAAAAAGGTGTATGTAAACATACACAATTCAGGCTTTACTTAGGTAGGAGCAGAGATACGCATAGGAGAGAATAAAGAATGGAACTTATTTCTGATCAAAATATCATGATGGACAAAATTTAAAAGGTTAGATTTAGGAAGTATTAGAACAAAGAACATTTAAAAAATTGTTCTGGAATCAAAATGGAACATTGAGTTTCAGGTAAAATTTAAAAGTTTTCAGAATGAGAAGTGTCCATATGTGCTGTCATATACTTCTTGGGAATATAAATGAAATATGAGAAAAATAAACCAAAAAGTGCAAGAATGTAAATATGGAGCAATAGTCCCCAACAACACTGACATTATGTTCCTGTATATCACTCAGTACTAGTGAATCACTCAAGTACTAGAAAAAACACCCAGACAAAAAACCTGTCTACTACACAGGAACTGACCTACTCACATAGTTTGAGAATACCACCTTCTTCTAAAGGTTTTAAGGAACTTTACTAGAAGAGAAGAAACAGAGGAAGTATTTATCAAAGCAATAAGATCCATTAGCCTCCCCTTCATTTAATAAGATTTATTATTCATACTCTTACAGGGATTAGGATTTCTCCTGGTGAAGATGATGACTGAGAGCTCTGCTGGCTAGGGAGCTGGTTTCACAACCTTTTTGCAGAAAGGCTTCAGAGATGCTGACTATGGTGGCAGCAAAACAACTTTGATCTTCCTTGCACAGTATCACTGAGAATTATGAACCCCATAATTAGAAATATCATATATAGAGCACTAAGGTTACAAACTCAAAGAACAAAGTTAGAAAATCCCAAGATTACATTATTTGTGGAATCATTACTTGGTTCCTTCATATCTGCACTACCCAAAAGGACTATGACAGAGCAAGGGCTTCTGAGCTTTAGCCCAGAATTTCAAACAGATCCTCCCTTTTTGCTACATTTCACATAATTCACCCCACATACTAGGTAAGGCAAGAGGGCTATGAAAAATAACATGATCTTATATCTGTATCAGCATTTTCTACAGGCTTTTGCCAACTTATGGATACTTGCTTTTGCTAGAACAACAGGCCTAAGGGTTTTGGGTTTGCTTGATTTTAATGTTATACTGTACGGACTTCTTGGGGGAGGAAGGAAATTTCAGATTAATAGTTTGCTTTTATTTACTATTTTTATGCCACTGCCCAATAATCTAAGAGCAAAAAACCTCACATTTGGAATGAAGACTCAACACCTGTTTCCTTTGTTTAAGGCACAACAGAAATCCTCAGATACAAATAAAATTTATAGAGCAGAATAGTGAGAAAAGGGTCTGAAACACCACCTGGTATTTCAAAGGGACAGAAAAAAAAAATACACCAAGCCCTACATTTTAGATCTTCTAAGAAAAGATATGAAGTAGTATTTATTTTTAGAAAGTTCTTACAGATGACTTAAAAAAAAATTAATTGCCATGTAAATGCACCTAAACAAGCTTGCAGACCTGATTAAGCAAGTCATACCTAGTCTCAGCTTGTCATCAGCTCTTGTATTTCTACAGAAGGTCAGCTGCTGTTTACATGCAACCACAGAAAAGTTCACTTAGCTGGTTCAGAATGAGACCCAGCACAAAAACTCACAGTATCAGTCCATTTAATTTCTTATGTACCATGTTCCCCGTTGACCTTTATGATAGAAATCAAAGCAGTGTATATCAGATCTGGTGAGCTTTCTTTTTATTATTATTCTGTGCAAGTAAAAGCAGCATGAATACAACATTTACATAGTTAAGTTGTATGTTGTTGTTTTACCACACGTAGTGGGGGTTGAAACTCTTGATGAGGCTCCCTGGCATTCATGAGATACTAGATCATCAAGTTTTAAGAGTATTGCAACACTCACTAATTTCAAAGATAAGAATAACTGTAATTCAAATTACTTGTGCTAAATATACATTTCAGTAAAATGGTCTTGCATTAAAAGCTACTAAGATCATGACGATACACTTTAGTTTGAGCATTCAAAAACGGCTCTCACATTTTCAGAGCTTTAGGCACTAAAAGTGCTGCTTGGCTGTAGACTCAGCCTGTAAATGGCCTGCAAATGGCTTATCTTTCCTCTTTAAAAGACACAAAAAGGAGTAAAATACATTCAGCAGTTCACTAAAGAAAGAAAAATCTCACAGTTGCTTACAAAGATGATTGACTAACTGTGCTCTTGTAGACTTGACTAGTGGTAAAACCATAAGACAAATGTTTGTTTCTATATTTGTCTATTCCACAAATATCAATGAAACTAAGTAAAGGTATAAATATGTCTTGTCACTCTGGCCAACCTTGTCCTCTTGTAATCATCCCATTTTATCTCAGCAGTGTGTTTTCTGATGCTTTGCTGGGTCTTGACTTAACCCTTGAACTATGAGGAAGTTAGTCTTGTCAGCCAGTTCCAGCTGCTCCCATCAGACTCACCTTCCCAGCAGACACCATGCTGGATCAACATCGTTGCTCAATAACATTAGGAATGTCAATTATGAATGTAAATACAGAACGCTGTAAAATATTTAAAACAATGCTTATCTGCATGAATGTCACCCAGAAATCTTTTTTATTTTAACACATCACTAGAAGTGTGTCTCTTCAGCATGAGCTGTACTTGAGCTCATGAGTAGTTGCACCTTATTCTGCCATCCTGCTTCACACAGGATGTACTGAACTCTGCAGAAGAGCCAGGACTCTGCTCTCACTGCTCCACCCAGACACATCCCTTAGCACCCCCGAGCTGCGAGCCGCTTTCACTGCCTACTAACCCATCTGCTTCTTAGCGAGAGGAAATCACTTAAAACCAGTCCTCTACCCAACACCCGAAAACAATTCTTCCCACATCCTCCCTAAAGTTCAGACTTCAGGTTATTAGGGAAATCCACCTTGTTATCACACAAACAAACAAACAACACCTTCAGCCAACTGCTTTCCCTGTAAGCACTGCACTCATGGAGGTACCGTGGCTTTTATGTACAGACCACCCAATTAGTTCAGTTTTACCACTGGGGGAAGGAGAGTTCTGCGTGAGATGGATCGGATCTTGAGAAAATATATTTACTCTGACGTGATCATAAGAGGGAAAAAACCATGAGTGATGGTTTTATTTATTTGTTTCCAAAAAGTAAAATTTGCATGCAGGAGAGTGAAAGCCTGTGGTGGTTAACATCATTATGAAAGGTCAAACAGGCATCAGGTGGCCTAATCCACAGAAATTCTGTTAACTAGGGTAAGGAAGAGGAGGAAGAACTGGTCAGAGAGCATTGCTGAGCCCCTGGGACACAGAATCTCACTGGCAAGAAGTAAAGGAGAACCTGATGGTAAATTCTGCATGGCATAAAGAATTTCTTTTAAATGCAAGTTCCCTTTTCTTCCCCAAACTATTTCTCAAAACTTGGGCAGAGGATCAGAATTTCTTCTAGAAGAAGCCATCTAGGTCAGAAGACTGTAAATCAAAGCAGCCTACCTAATTATGAAAAGCCGAGAGTAAAACATGTTCTGCCATGAACTGTGGCTTCTGTTGGTTACAGCAGAGCTGATACAAGTGGTTTGGAACAGTTTTAGAAGATGCCTCTTTCAAGTCAATATGACATTTATCCACAGCAGTCAATTAGGGATGGTGCAGACCCACGCTCCCACTGCCTCAGGGGAAGAGTGGCTCTGGGCTGCCTCTTAGGTGATATCCATCTCTTTCCTTTCTAAAATTCACCCAGGCCACCTCCTGGTGATTCAGGCTGGCTTTACCAATCACAGAAGAGATGCAGAACCACAGAAGTAGTTTCTGCAGCCTGATTTTTGCTTCTGTGGATGTACAAGGTGCTCCCCATAGAAGAGTAACTGTGATTATCTTTAAGGAGAAGATAGGCCCCATTGTTCCCTTCCCAGATACCGTTGGCTTATGCTGAGGCCAGGAAGAATCATTCCCTTCAGTACTATCCTACAGACCAAAGAACCTGCTTAGTTCCTCTCATTTGCATGCTGTAATGCAAAACAAATGTTCAAAGCAAGGAGTGCCTCGAACGCTGGAGTTTTCTCTTCCTTTTCTGAACGTTTTTGCCGAAAGACTATTTTTAACATACCGTAGAGTGCAAGTAAATCTTAATGCAAATGCTAAAAAAGGCTGAAGCCTCTCAGCACAAGACACTTTAAAAAGAAATCCTTGCAACAGTAATCACCTGCTGATACATGCTTTTATGTTTAGCCAGCTGCCAACATGCCACATCTGTCACTTCTTGCTTCCAGAAATGTGCTTTCCTTTTCTGTAGGGAAGGAGAAAATTCTGCTTCTAGAATTGCGCTGAGTATCATGATGCCTTTTTTGGTATCTCTGTCATTCCTCTAAACATCTGAGCCATGGCACATGGATTATAAGATTTCTGGTAGTGTGTATCTAAAGAGTGGTTCAGCTTTAGATTTTCATACCTTAAACTTTCTGATTTTTTTTTTAATCTACATTTTCCTGAACAATACCACATCCTTACAACCTATGTATAACTGAAATTAATGATCTATGCACGAGTCCTTGCCTGCCTCCCCCAGATATTTTTCAAAGGAAAGTAAGAGATCAGGATCTTATTTGTTACATTAAATATTTCATAATAAGCCTTCTTCCTATTTTTAAAACATAGCAACAATCTACAGTGACGCAAGTCCTAAATTAATTGCTTCCTCTACTTCGCTCTCTTTCAAATTTCAACTGAAAATAAATCAAGTAGTTCTTATTATGTTCTTATTATCTACAGCCGGCATTTCTTCATCAGCAACACCAACCCAAATTCTCAATTTTGACTTCCCGACTCGAACCCTTAGCTCGACAGCCAGCATCGCACGGGGCACAGTCTCGCCCCCAGCGCCGTGCTCGCCCTCGGAGCAGCCCCAGCCGGGAGGGAGCGGCGCACTCAAGCGCACGGCTATTCTTAGCCCCGCGCAGGAAGGCGCTGCGAAAGGGGACACACCGCACAAAAAGGGGCGCAGCCTGTTTCGGGGAGGTGTAGATGGGTATGCCTTCTGCCTCCAAGGCAAGGGCATAAAATCAGGTTTGCCAAAATACACTGGGATGGAAATTTAAACCGATACAGGGGCGAATTTCAGCTAGGAATTTCGGTGATGTAGAAACACCCCGACTCGTTCTAAGCGGTAGCTCGGGCATGAACCTCCCGAGCAGCCAAACAAGATCATTAATGGGTACTCTCTCTGGCTGCGCCGAAATGCGTATCCTCCCTCCCTCCCAGCCCCCTGAGCGGGCGCGCTGCGGCCCCGCAGCCGCTCCGGAGGTCAGGAGGGGCAGCCCCGCGTCCCGGACTCGCAGCCCGGCGGTGGCGGCCCTCCCGCTCCGCGCCCCGCTCCCCGACTTACGGCGCCTCCGCTGCTCCCGCGCCGCTCCTCCCTCCCGAGCTACCTCCCTCCCGCCGGTGCGGAGCCGGGAGGGCAGCGAGGCCGCCCCTCCGCGACTCGGGGCGAGCGCGGCACCTGCGAGCGTCTGTCAGTGCGCGGGCGGCGGCGCGCCGTGTGCCGGGGGCGCGGCGCGGGGCCGCGGGCGGCGAGCGGCTGCCGGGGGAGGCGGCGCTGCCGGCGGCGCTGCGGGCGGGGAGGGCGGGCTGCAGGGAAATCCTGGCACCGCGGAGCGCCGCCGGGGAGGCGGGCAGGGAGGCCGGGAACAACCACAATAACAATAAAGGGTTTCGCCCCTCTTCCCCCACTTTTTTTTTTTTTTTTTTTTTTTTTTTTTTTTTTTTTTTTTTTTTTTTTTTAGCTATTTTGCGGGGTTGGGGGCTATGCGGGCAGTGTCGGGAGGCCCTCCCTACACCATGGTAGGTGAAACCCTAGGGTGGACAACCCCCTTTCCCCCGTCCTCCGAGCACGGTTAGCTCCGAGGTGTGCTTCAAAGCCGACGATTTTTCACCCAAACCCTCTTGCCCCTCACCTCCTCGGCGCCCCGATCCATTAGGGGTGAGGCTCAGCCCGCTCTCCGCCCGCCGCACTCATTCATTCTGCCTGTCCTCCATTATTTATGCGTTGTTAAGGAGCGCTCGGGCTTTCAGGACCGGGAGCTCTGCGATTTGCAGGTAACCGGCAAATACTGCCAGAGCCGGCGGGGCGCAGGGGCGTCTCCTCCCGCCCAGCGGCGGGGCCGGAGCGGGGCAGCGGCGCGGAGCTGCTGCGCGGGGCCCGGACCATCCGGCGTCGGCCAAGAGCCTTTTAATGACAGATGTAAGGGCACCTGCCCGTCTGTTTTATACAAGTGAAACTGCCTTGCCCAGAACGGGAAAGGGCTCAAAATAGCTGTCGGCAGTCCAGCAGATTACTGACTAGGAAGCCTATAAATACTGCGCTGATGTTAAAATTTTATAAGTTGTCTGGTTAATCCAGATAGAGACCCCGGTATTGTTCCACCTCTCGCAGTGACATCCTCCCGAAGGTTTCTGTTGGCAGGTACTTGGACTCAACACTCTGTGCCTGACAGTTTTACCAAAGCGTCATTTTTCAAAATGTTACTTTTGGCACTGCCATACGAGCGCTGCATGTGCCCTTACTGAAATATTAAGTGTTGTATATACCTTACCCAGGCTATGGTATTTTTCTAAATATTTGCATAATTTTCATTACATATGGCGTTTTAAAATCAGTGTAAACAGTGGATGCATTGTATGTAAATGTGTATTCCTAGTTTAAAATATGTTTGCATACCCACATCCGGGTGAGAGAATTTTCCCATTTGCTCTCCTTGCATTGGTGCACTCTGACTCTAAAGCACAGGGTAACTGCATTTTCTTTTTCTGTAAGTACAGTACCCAAATTCAGAGAACATGGTCCTTTCAAGGTCTTGAGACTGTCATATTCAGCATGCCCACAGACCACTGTGCCCTTATGCTTACAGGTTGATGTCTCTGGGCATGACGCCATGCATGGCCCAATCCTGCTATCCGAAATAAAACTTATGGAGAAAATAATGCCCTTTCACATTTTCCACAGTTTATCATTGCTGAAATCTTTTCAATTCTGTGAAAATCTTTTTAACCATTTGTTTTACATATAACAATGATAAAAAATTCCTACCAATCCTCAATGTGTCATTTAACAGCCAAGGATGAAGTTGCTTGCTCCATGGGAGCAAGGGCTTGGTGCAAATAGTCCTACCTGGCACATGGCCTCCCAGGTGGGAGAAGGCAGTGACAGAGCAGGTGGTTGCCCAGGGGATTGGGATGGCTCTGTGCCCTGGCCTCCAACAGTCCTGGAGGCATGGCCAGAGACTGCACAGTTCCAGTAATTCTTAAGTGCTATTGCAGAAGCCAAAGTAAATTTGAGAGCAGCCCAGAGGCTGCTCCCAGTTTATACAAAAGGACAGTCAGAGAAAACAGCTATTATAAAGTTTGTGTAAGCAAAAGAAAAAAGGAAATCTATAATAATTCCTGGCTTCTTTGGATACATTTCCAACTTAGCAATTATTCAATTATTTATCCTGTGTGAATGCACTCTATGCTACCTTTCATCTACCAACTCTACGCTTGAGACTACTTTCTTGTTTAGAAACCTAATTTAAGTGGTTTAAAACCTTTTAAAAGGGACACTGAAGGGATGACATTGCTCAAACTTCCTTTTAGTTCAGAAAGGACATGTGTGTGGGCATGCATGTGTGTGGCGCCATGTGCTGAGGCTGAAGAAAATCCACACAACTGTTTCTGAGGACAAAAAAAAAGAAACAGACACATGGATTCATTTGCTATAATAACAGGCTGGCAACACTTGACAGTAGCTCACTCAAAAGCTTGTTCCAGTCATGTTACACATCCCTGCCTCTTCTGAACATTTCCTTGGTTCTTCTCTCCAGAGCTGGTTTTCAAACCTGTGGGCCACTGTACTGCTCCACAGTTGGTTTTACTCAAATTTCTCTCCTGTGCCCTTTCATGTTGTGACCTCTTGCACCTCTGATTCATGGCACCTGTTCCAGCTTTTCATTCTTCCTTTCTTCTTTTCCCCTTGTCTTTATCCTGTCTGAGATTCATGCACGTTTTCACTGCTTTAATCCAGCCCTAAAAGCTGTTTTGGCCTGAAGACACAGCCATACCATTTCTGGTGTCTTGTATCATTGCTCTTACCTTTTCCAGTTCCATGTTAGCCATCCCAAGTCATCAAAGCCAGGCTGCAGCCCTCTGCACTGGGCCCAAGTGTGCCATCATAGGCCATAATGATACTGGTTTGTTCTCTTAGGTAGGAGCAAAGGACATATTAATAGGAAAGTGATATGTGTACACATCAATACCCTTTGTGTTTTGAGGCAGTAAGGGTTTTGAGCAAAGTTCCAGTTTCTCTGCAGAAAAACCACCAATCCCTTCCCCAGCTAAGCATATTATGGGAAACCCTGAAGCACAGACATGTATGGGCCAGAAGCAGACCCAGAGTTCCTAGGAGAACTTCAGTTATTAATTCCTTCAACTTCTTAACAGCTAAAGTATCAGAATTATTAAAAACATGCAGATTTTTAATTGATCACCAGGAAGGAGTAATGGGATCCTCTGCTGTTATATCTCTTTTGACCACAGATTTATGCCCTCTCTCCTTTTAATTTCAGACCTCTTTCATTAGGAATTAAAACTGGAGTTTAAAGCATGGTCTTAAGGTCCCTAAATGGCAGACGTACTTGAATACTTCATGTTCGTGTGATATCTAGGGAATGTAAGTATCTGTTTAAGTGCTTTGCTGAATCAGGAGAACTTCTATTTGTCATAATATTGGGCTTATTTATATACGCCAACTTAAGTGTGTGGTGCTTTTGCTCTTCTTTCAGCTAGAGCTAGACCATGAGTTTAGTGAGGATTGTCAAGCAGTCTGGTCTGCTTTGAAATTATCTGTTTAAAAGGTTTTATGATCCCTAAAGTACACTTGATTAACATAAGCTCTGGAAGCTAGTAAGTTCAATTATTTGTTGCAAAAACTTCATACTACCATCACAAACAAGAAAATGTGACTGAAACATTTTTCAAAAACTCCATTTTCCAGAGTTCCTGAAGATTGCATTCTGAACCACTATTGCAAAATAGCATTTAGCAATACTATCTAGGAATGGTCTAAATATTTGGCTCTGTTTTATTGACTCGTATGGATTACCAATGCACACATATCCAAGCATACTACATTTCTGATAAGTTACTTCAGAGAGTGACTATACTATAGACTACTATGGAACTGTAGGGTCAGAACTGAGGGGACTTTGGTGTCATCTACTCCACATTGTGCCCTGAGGATCAAGTATTTATTGCCACACATTTTTCTAGGGCAGATGCAGCCCCTTTAGAGCTCCCTTAAATGGGCTGCTGCATAGTACACAAATCTCAGCTTTCACAGTCTCTCCCAGATCCCTGTGGCACTGTGGGAAAATTGGTCAACCACATACCTGGGATATTCCTATGCATCTTCATTTATCCTCTCTTCCTGAAATCATCCACTGTTGAAAAATCCACAGCCTCCTGAAGTAGCCCCATAATCTCATGTTTTCACTGTCTCTATTTTTTCCTGTTTTCCCAGTTGATACACAACTTACATATTTTTTGGCTGCAGATTAGTCTGATTTCTTCTCTCAATGACTCCAGAGAACAATGAGACCATCTTCTTTATAACGATTCTATTAGGAGGCTGTTACTTTCCCCAACTTTATAGTTTATGTTCACTGTTTGCTCTTACCAAGTGAAAACAATGATCAGTGCTATATAATAAAGCTTCCTTGATGGAGATTATTACACAGCATTGGAAAGCAAGGATATGATCTGACTGAGGGAAAAAGTCTTCTGCAACTTGTTTGCCACAGATTATTTCTGTAACTGTCACTTTGGGAATTTCTATAAATAAAATCGCTATCACTCTTCTGAGAAGTGAGCATTTACTACCATGTTTTAAACAATGAAAAAATACAGATCTGTTTTTCATCTAAATTCTTTATATATTTGAAATCACTCAGAGAAGAGTCCAAAGAAATGTGGTTTGGTTTGACGAAAAGAAGCCTCCCAGCGGGATATTTAACAGAATACCTAGAAAACAGTGTTGAAAGACTTACAATATTTGGAACCCTTTTTTTTCAACTCTTGTTCCATGACCTCTGGTTTCCAGAGGACCATACTTGGCTTTAATTCATTTCAGCAGTGATAACACTTTGCACCCAGGAGAGAAAAGAAGGACTAATTGACCCCCAGTTTAAGCAAGAGTTTTTCCTGACCTTATACACATTAGTGATGGATGTTTGACTTTCAACAGTTTTTGATATTCCAACACTGCACAAGATTGGGCTTTCCCAGTCTGGATTTTCCTACTGCACTTTAAAATGCCAAGTGGAAGGATGGGGTGTATGCAGGTACCAATCTTCCCCCTGCTCCCCAGTCTTCTTAGGCTGCCCAGAAATGCCTGGAGGAGTGCATGGAGTGATGTGTGATTCAGCCAGTAAAATAAGGTAGTAGTTCACTGATTGCCTCAAAGCACTTTTACTTTCTCTTTTCATCTGGTCTCTTGGTCCTCTAAGCTGAGAGCACCTTTTCTTGCAGAGCACCTCAGGGAGATGAGGACAAAAATTCCACTGTGTTTGGCAGGAGGGCATGCAAACAAGTACCCAGTGCCAGATGTGTGCCACTGTCTATGATCAACAGCAGCTTCAAACACATCACTAATTAATTTTCAATAAAAGAACATTAATGCTTGTTTTAAGCTTAGAAGGGTGAAAGTAAACAGCAAGTAATATGAAAGAATATGGCAATAGCTCACATAAATGTAATAAATGGATAGAATAGATAGAATAAATAATACTTTAAGCAGCGAATACTCACAAAGAAAAAGAAGAGTAGAAGAACAACAGCTCTGCAAATTATCTTGCTTAATATGAAAATCTGAGCATCACTATCAGCATTTAGGGACTAATTCTGAAACTGCTGAGTAGTCTTCCTTAACTGCTGTGGGAGTTGAGAGCACCTGGCATCTTGAGAAATTGGGCTCTTTGGTGGTTTTAATTTAGTCTGACAATAACGCTGAATAAAAATATTCTTGGGGATAGCCCACAATTATATAGCATGAGCTCACTTCTTCATTATAAAATGTGAGCTGAAACCATTCATAACTGCCAGCCAATATTACAACAGGCAATTCCAGTTTTTCATTGCATGGGAAAAGCACAAGCAAGCTTTAATGAGTTTCAAAAATAGCTGCCACATCAGAAAATTCTAATGGTGCTTGTTTTTCTAATGTGAATACCTGTTCAACAGACATCACTTAAACAATGGCATCCAAGTAGACCAGGGCATGTAAAATAGCTACTTCTATTTGTCAGCTGCACACCCATTGTTTTCAGTCAGAGCCTGCAGAGCAGCTTCAGCTGTACATTCCTGGGAAGTGAATAATATCAGTTGAGATTACAGTACCACATCTATTACAAGCACATTATAAAGAATGAATATAACCTAATTAGGAAATGCTGAAGTCGTCTGGGTGTGGATGTGGGCTGGGAAAGAGTCATTTTACACGACCTTCTCTTACTGAAAATGAGAGCTCACAGAGGATAAAGCAAAGGTAACAGTGTAGATTTCAGATATCACGTGCACATCCCATATTCCTCATACCCTTCACACTAAGTTAAACAATTGCTCCCTGAGTTTCACTTCCATGAAACACTTTGGTTAACACTTTGCAGATCCAGCAGGACAACCCAAATTGGGCTATATTCCTTATTTTCATGCAGATTAGAAGTAGAGCTCCACTCTGGTTTATAGTACTAGAAGGAAGAGGTTGCAGAGGGACGTAGGGAATTTCATATTAACTAGATAAGTAAAGAGGCAGGCTCTTCCAACAGCTTTGTGGAACCTTTCTCTTGTAAATCTGACTCTTTTGACACCCTTTCTAGTCTGCAGCACAGGGTTGTTTCATTGCTTTCTGCTCTCTGCCTTACCACAGCATCGCTGATCAGCAGTATGGGATTTCACAGCTATGAAAATCTGTATCAGCTGCCCCCATGTCTGCATGTTGTTAGCCAGGCATGCTGCTGGCTAACAACAAGTCACTGAGAAAATGCCTTCAACCTGTCTCATGTCTTGCATTTACCTCTTGGTTCCTAAATGAAGGTTGCATTAATGCCAACAGCTGGAACAGATCAGTGCTCCAAGTTGGATTCCTGCCTTACCACTGATGGGAACAGAGGTTGCAGAGAGAAAACTGCAACATGCCAAGCTGAAAGTAGTTTACTGTGTTTATGGGACAAAGTCTCATCTGTCCAGGTAGTCACAAAGGCCAGACCAGTTTTCCCACAGCACACCACGGAATGGTGCAATTGAGCACGCACTTAAAACCAGTAAATACAACCTCAGACATCATGGTCTACCCATAACTGAATAGAGTACCAAAGTAGATACACTTGAGCAGACCTCTGCTGTTCATGTACTTAGAACTGACTAAAAATCAACAGTTACCCATTTCCTCTGCCATGAATATATTTTTGAGATCCTACCAGTTTCCTACCAGAAACAAGGGAATGATTCATGTTCTCTTGTGTTGGCTTTTGCTCATTGTTTAAGGACTATGAAATTGATTATCAGTTGATTTTACCATAAACTGAGAAAAACTATTAATATCAATGACATGATGCTGGTGTGAAATTATATGCAGGCATCACTTAAACACATATACTTCATAAGGTTGCCTTTGTTTGAGTCTGAGGCACAGAGTGTGTGCCCTTGCCTCTGATGCCTGACTCTAAGATCCAAGAAAACACTGAATTTCATATAATATGAAATTTATGAGCATGTTTTCATGGTGTTACATGAAAACAACTGTTAAATAGAAAAGCTAAAAGAGTGAGTATGTAAATTAGAGAGTTTTCTTAAGTCACTGAGTAAAAAAGTTAGAGTTTAAACTAGTTTAGAAAACAAAAAATTAAATAAAAAATTTAAAGTGTCTCTTTTCCTTCTTCTTTCTTCTTCATCTTCCTCTTCTAGAAGTTTTTAAGTAATAGTAAGTGATTAGATAGAGAATACCACAGTTCGACACACAAGTGTTAAGTCATTGAATCGCTAAAAAAATAATTTACATGTCTATTGTTAATTAAGTAAAGATAAGTATAAAGATAAAAAAGCTACATATTTCAAAACCATTTTGTGCTATTCAAACCAGCTTGAGCCAAGTGATGATGAGCTGAACTTGAGCAAGAAGTCTAGAAAAGATCTACCAAATCTTTTAATAATATATTAATAAACACAAGAGACAAAAATCTAACAAACCTTTTAGAGTATCCTTCCTAAAACAAAACTGAGATTAAAAAACTCCCCTTTAAAAGAATATTCCAAAAAAGCTCAACCATGAAAAAACCAAAACCCACAACAAAAGCCTTTGTTATGTATTTACTACAGTGTGCACTTCTGAATCTCCTGATCTTACTGTGCAGCTCCTGTCCCCTGCCTTGTAGATTGGAACCAAGTCTGCTTCTACTTATTTCTTCTCACAAATGGGATTAGCTATATCAAAATCTGCATTTAAAATGCAAAATAAAATTACCTATTCCACAAATATTCTCCAATAGTCTCTAATTCACAACTTAGACAAGTCACAAACCAAGCCTGAAACCACCAAGACCCTTAAGATTGTAAAGATCTGACTTTTTTTCTGTTCTCCAGTGTTCGCAAAGTGATTAAGAGAAGTAAATTGCTACCTTACTTCTGAAGAACTTGTTTTCAAGCTGTTATCTTCAGGCCCCCTGGTACCCAATTCTGCGGGTCTTATGATGATAACTAAGAAAAGAATGCTTATTGTGAGTAGGCATAGATCTGCACAGGGAAATTTTTATGAGTCTGCAATTTGAGAAAGATGGAACTAGCTAATCCAGGACACACCTTTTTTGTACACATAGTAAAGATTTAGTATTTATTTTAGATTCAAAAGTATTAGTAGAAAGAAAATTCAAAAAAAAGCTTTAAAATGGTTAGCATGGCAAAAATCTGAAATATATTTTTTAAAGATACCTCCATTCCAGTGCATTTGCAGAAAAATGTCTGTAAACCTAATAACAAATATAACTGGTATGTGTGATTTAATTTTCATAATCTTCACATCAATTATGGTAATGTTTTTAGCAATGCTTCTGTTATATAATTAGATGGCTGGACATCTGGCTAAACAAACAACATACTGTATGTGATTAAAACACTGATCAAATTGAATCAGATAAAAATATGACAATGCTTGAAAAATTAATTTGCTAGTGATAAATAGTGTTGGGTTTTGATCTGCAGACAAAAATACTTTCATCTGAAGAACATAACCACCATTAACTCCTTCTCTCCTTTCCTTGCCATCCCACACATACATAAATGCGTTGTCATCCTGGAAGATCATTTGGGAAGCAAACGGACTAATATTTTTAAATATGTAAACAGCCTACAAACTGGCCATTAACTACGTGCCAGTGGTGTACTCTTAATGTAATAAGAAAACACTCACTTAATTCAGGTAGGAATTTTGTCTGCACTAGCTTAGTCCAGAGTCAGGTGCTTATGGAATTTTGCACTTAGCTAATATTTTAAATCCCATTCTGTTTTAGCTAAACTGTTGGGTTTGAGTAACCTCTTAAGAAAACTGACATGACTGGAATATATATTTTAGTGACGAAGATGTGTACCAAACCTTAATCAACCATCTTTCTGCTGAATGATGTAGTAACCACAAGGTTACCTGGTATTTTAAATGTTGACTTCTTTTTTTTTCTTCTTTTTTTTTTTTTTCCTATATATCATTTACTCTAGGTGTGTTAAAGTTACACCTACATCTGCCAGAACTTCTGAAGTGGAACAAATAGAGTCAGTTAGTAAGTAACATCTGCCAGTTTACTAGAAACACGCAGAGTGTTTTTGTTACAAAATTTTCATTGCTTGCAGTGGCCAGTGCTCTGAAACCTCCAAAAACAGCTCCTTCTATTTGGTCTAAATCTTCAGATTGCTACACAGAGGTATGTGTTAACCCAAACCATGTTATAGATTTGAATTGATACCATCTGATGAATTTTTAAAAGTGCAGAAGTTTGTTACAAGTCCTCTTGTAAATGCAGACAATATGGAATATAATGAACCTTCCCAGAACTGAGCTAGCACGGCATAGAGAACAGAAAGCCACCCTGCTCTGCAACCATTTGTTTATTCAGTCTGTACACTGAATACTTGCAAGATCCATTGCATGGATTATTATATTTGACTTCTGTGTGTCTGTTCATAAATCAGAAAAAAATTAAAATGCTTTCAGTATCTAATTTTCCACCAGTTTGATCTGATTTTTCAAAAGCAGGGGTGTCTTTGTTTCCCATCAGCTTTGACTTCCTTATGAACATTTCAGGTAGATTCATTAATCTTCAGTTCAATGGTTGAGCTACATCAACTTAAAACTACCGTATTAGTGCTCAGCTTTGGATTTCCAGCCAGGCGTGGTTGTCTTGTATTTCTGTCCTCGAAGAGATGATTTTTCTACTCAGTCTATTCCATTTTTATCTGGAGTACTGATGTGCAAATCTCTGTTGTATATTTTATGCAATACAGGCTCAGCTTTTGGAAAACAAGACCTTGGCACCATGGAAAAATGTCATGTGATGACTCTCTCATGACACGTCCAACTTAAAAAATGTATCATTGAAGAAAAATGCCAGAGCAGATTACAATAAATTCCTTAGTGAATTCCATCAAGAAAGGAAGCGGTCTTGCTCAGTGTTTGCTCACAGCCAACCAGTTCCTGAAGTCCTGAACAAAGATTTAGTCAGGCTCTGATTTGGTTAGGTGTGCACATGGAGATGCTGAGATGATCCTTCCTGAAGGGATGCAGAGCTCTCAACACTTCAGTGGCTGGGAGAAGGGTGGAAGGTATCAGCTGGGAGGAGACATGATGGGATCAAATTTCTGCATTTCATTGTTTTCATATTTACCTTTGTTTGGTCTTGCTTGCTATTGTCTTGTGTTTATTTTAAAAATGAGTCAGAATTTATGGAGCCTTTCAGGAGGATGTCCTGCAACATGTGATTCATGACATCCTGCAGAAATTGCATGCTGATTAGTAATGCCCTCTCTGCATGGAACTGTAATTCCAAGCTGTGAAACAGAGTAAGTGCTGACAAATGCTTCTAACGTAATTGTCAAAGACCTATGTTGTGATGTGCAGCCTGTCAGAGTATGGGTCTTCCCCCCTACAGGGCTTCCAGAGTGTTCAGGGATGCTCTCATGCCTCACAGAGCCCATCCCTCCACACACAACAAGAAATAAGGGATCATTTTTAAAGTTATCTGAAAAACTGTTGGATATTTAAAATGCAAACTTTGAAATTAAAGTTTTTGTCTGTAAAGTCAGTCACCATGTCTAGCACTCCCTTTTGTGGAACAGTCCCGGGGATTTTGCCTGGCAGAGGCAATCTAACATCCCACTTAAGCTCAAAGGAAGATTGATTTTCAAGTAGCCCTCTCCCTGGCAATCTATCTAATAAGATGTACCAGTTTGGAGCACATTGACTAACAAGTTATTTATTACTAATTTTAAATTATAGTGTTTATTTGCTATTTATTACTAATTTTAAATTTACAATAAATAAACCCCCATGATATTGACAAATTAACAGCATTAACAGTATTACCAATTAGGGAAATCAATCTTGAAATATGCAGTCTCTTCAAAGTAAACTAGAAATAAAAATGTAGAAAGGAGAATGCCATTAAAGCCAAGCTGCTAAAATGATGCAACATGCAAGCCTTACAGTTCATTGTTAGCTCCTGTTTAATGTGCTGGTACTTCATTGCTAAGATGTGGCAAAATGGCCCTAAACAGAAAGTCCTGTCTGGGCATCAAATTCTCTTAACAAAACATAGTGCCAATGACATTATTATGCATGCGTTGCTGTTGTGGGAATTCCTTTTCTGCAAGGTATAAGAGTTTTACTCTCCTCAAAAGGAATTACCTGAAAGGAAATTATTGACCTGAGGGATAAATACTGATCTGAATTGGATCATCTTACAGCTAAAGAGTAATTTCTGTGGGTGCAGACAGTACAATCAACACAGGAGAAGAATCAAGAAGTTTCTGCATTCCAGCCCTTCTCATGGTTGTAGTATTTCCATGTGCTGTAAATAGCAGTGGCTTCAGCAGCATAGAACAGGATGTTGTAAACTGAAACACTTCCTAAAAAACACAATGCCTGCACAGGTGCAGTGAGCCAGCAGGATGACATAAAGGGTTATTCTGTGACGCTCATCCTCACAAATGTATGTGTCTCCTGATCCCTGTGGCCATAAGGAACCTTTTGGCCACCTTTTCTCTTAGCATTGAAAACTCCAACATGCGAAGACTGTTTTCAAACAGGATGACAAGGCTACATCCTGCACGGATTTGAAAGGAATTGGTTGCAAAAAGCAGGCAACAGCCCATAATATCCTTCCTGCTCAGTTGGCCCTCCTATCACTGCTGATATCAATATGGGAAGTCCCAAATAAATAGAAGCTTTAAATTTCCCCTGTTGTGCCGCATTCCTATTTGGCATCTAAACCCCTATTATTTGCTATCCAATGGGGAGACAAATGGATCATCAATTAGCTCATGGTGTGTTTGAATTCAGGAATGTGAGTACGTGAAATTGCAGCACCATTAGGTCACCATGGGCTCTAAGCTGCTACAAACCAACCTCACCCCACTGCTTTTCAAGGATCTTTCCCATTCCCTGTGGAACACAAGTATCCATGGTAAACAGATCTGGCGCATCTAGGCTGTGTCCAGGCTGAGGGCAGATGTCTGCTTTGGTATCCAGTGAGTATCCTGATCCCCACAAAGTGCTGTCATCTTGCCCTGTGCACGTGGCAGCTCTCTGCTCAGTTTCCACATTGCTTCCTGCAGAAACCAGGGCATGGAGGTGACAGCATGGGTCTGTCTCCCAAACACAGCTGGGAAGGGACTGTCCTGACCCAGGGGATTGGAAGTGCTTCTGGATCCACCAGTTCAGACAGGCCTCGGGCTGGTTCTATGACAACTCTTTGGTTTGACAGTGAGAGTCACCCCTCTGTAGGTTCCAAACATGAGCCACACCTTGCCCTTGTTTGCATCTCTCTCAAGATGTCCAAGCTCTTTCCAGAATCCATGTGATGCTTCTTGACCTTCCAGCAGAAATGACCCTCTAGTACCAGCCTTTCCCTCTCTCTCTCTGCAGCTGGTGCCTGCAACTGGGCATAGACTGGGGACAGTGGGTGGGTGGGTGGGTAGGAACAGGGCATGGCCTGATTGCTGCACAAGGAGTCCTTGCACTGATGGTGGGCAACCCTAGGGGGTTTGGAGCAGATCAGGAGTCCCCCTCACATTCTGGCATCCCTCTGGCCATGTGGTAAGGGTCTGCCAGGAGTGAAGTGAGCAGAGATTGGGGGTTGGTTTGGCATTGGCCCCACCAGGGCTCTGCTGTGGGCACCTCAGAGGTGAAGTGGGCACTGGATTAAATCTGTGGCTGACTGCAGAGATTTATGTCTCTGCAGTTACCCAATTACTGTGTAACTTTTATCAGGTTATCTATGTCTTCTATATTCTCTGTTTCTTTTTCCAAGTTTCAAAGAGTGAAAAGAGAATTTCCTATGATTTCCTGGGACAAGACTCCAACAGTAACTGTGTCTTTCACTAATATGCTTTTTGTCAGCAACCAAATGTGACAATTAGTATTAATTTCCATAACACAGGTCTCATAAAGAAAATGGCATAATCAAATAATGCAGCATTTTGTATTAATTGACGGAAGGGAAAAGCTGAGATAATTTACCATTTCACCATCCTTCAAATTAAAAACCTCATGCTTTAGGCCTCTACCCAGAGCTCCTCTTTGTTACTACTAGGTTAAGGAGAAAAGGAGTAAGTGTGGGGACAGTTCAAATTCTGATATAATTATGATCTTTTAAAGGGCTGACTCTGCTTTCATTAACCATAGTGCAAATTAGAAGGAAACTCCACAGGCTTCAGGGGAGCTGAAATGTAAAAACATCAGTGGTAATATTAGGATCATAGATATTTATAAGAAATAGTGTTTGTATCTGTCTTACATCAGTTTAGTTTGAAGAAGAAGGTACAAACCAAAAATCTCAGACTAATGGTGATCACTTAAATCCTGTTTTCTTTTACATATATATTTTTTTTCCTTCCTTATATTCATCTACTTATATTTGAATAATTGCACAAACTAGTGAATAAAAAAGGAAACAAGAGTCTGTGCTAAGTAGATAACATTGTACTTTAAAGGCAAGTCCTTAGTGTAGCAGACTAAGCTAAGGCACTGACATGAAAATCAACTTTTAAGTAAAGATTAAGATACATTTAAAGTGTTCTCTGTAAAACGTGCTGAATCTCCAGGTATATCAGAGGACATAACTAACTTTTTAGCAATTTAGCCAAAGTGGTTGTGGATAAAAGGCCTAAAACCAGACTTTGAAGCTATTATTTTTTCCATTAACTGGAGGGGTGAACATGATCAGAGCTGATGAGTCATTGCAGGAGCCTTCTGGAATGTTGCCCCAGCTATGTATTGGGATCTGCAGGTGCACATTTCTTGGCCTAGATATTCAAAAGTGGTAGGGACGCATTCAACATTCAGCAAATACCTACTTGATGGACAATGTTTTCTCCAAAGGAGTAGGGCATGGTGACTGAACTACTCATGGCAGCATATAGTGCATATTACAGTATGGAAATACAGTGATTTCTGATCTGCTTTGACTTTTTGACCTGGTTTTTTTTTGGTTTTTTTGGGGTTTTTTTTAGTTGTTGTTTTTTTTTTTTTTCAGTCCAAACACAATAACACAGGACCCAGGACCAAGAGGTTCCTTGAATGTTTTCCTACACTTTTTTTTTTTTTTTTTTTTTTTTTTTGCCTCAAGCCTACACTGAAAGGGAAAGTGAACATCCTGGGACTGGAAACCGGCCAAAAGCTCAGGGGCTTCTCACCTACAAGTTTCTTGTGGAGCACAGGAGAAAGCATGTGCAAAACATGTGAGCTATTGTTAATCAGCTTGTCATTTGAAAAAGTAGAGTCAGATCTGCTGTGCTCTGTAAAGGATTCTGCCTACAAAACTCAATTTGCCCTACTGGTACCACCCTTACTCCAAAAAGACTTAAGATTATGTCTACTTTTAAACACCATGCATTGTTACTATGATTTGTACTTTTTATCACATATCTTGTAAGAGTTTGGTTTTCATTATGAACAACTATTGAGAGAATTTCTCAGCATGTTTTATACCGTTCCTCCTAAGGTTTTCTTTAATCCCAAACAAGAGAAATTACAGTTGCATGCCTTTAATACAGTTTAATGTAAGTGTTTAATGCTTATGTTTAATGAAAATACCTTTCTGACCTGATCAACAGAAGAAGGTGACTGTAACCGTGCAAAAATACGTAATGAATCTGAATTGAGTTTGAGCCAACTCTGTCCATTAATATATAATACATTTTGATTACATGATTTGTTAACATGCCTTACACAACCTTAAAACACTCATTTGTGACAAGTAGCCAGTAGTAGGACATGCTGCTGCACGAGGACTTTTGAAAGTTTTATTAAAGTGATTTCCAACAGCAGTAGCATGCATTAACATTTGGGAATGGTCCAACAGAACTGTCATTCCTAGCACATTCCCTTTTCTGTTGTTTGTTTTCTGTTTCCCAACATCTACCCTCTTTCCTTCTACCTGGAAATCTTGCCTAGGAAAATTTTTATCACTTTCTATATTTGTCTGGGATTTTCAGCCTCCTAGAGATTGATGGTGAAAGGTCAGATGGTGCTTTGCATCTGCCCTGAACTGATATGTGAGCTGACAGTTTTGGACCTGGCTTCTGTACAGAGGTCAAAGACTTCTGTACTGTGTGTGGACACACAGTATGGATCTATACCTCACTCACTCACAATGCCTGCTAGTTTGGCAAGCGTGGGGTATACTCCACATGCATTACACAGCCACCTTGGACCTGTGAAATCAGTTTGACACTTAGAGGAAGAACTAGCTTTAATTATTGGGCTTTGTGGGGAGGCAGTAGGTCTAGCAAACCCCTAAGATATGTATGTTGGTGCCACACAGAGGTAAAGCATCAGTGTCAGAGTTCACCCAGTCCTATCCTCAGTTGCACATTTAATCAACTTTGATACTATACTTCCAGTTAATTAGACTTAGTTTTCTTGAGTCCTTTCTCAAAGACAAGCTCTCACTGGAGATAGTCTCTTTTCTCACTTGACCCAGCTCTAAGCTTTTTCAGGACTACCAGAGATTTAGACACTGCTGCATTTTGTGGCTTATTGTGAATCCACTTTAGATATTTATTTGTATTTGAGATATCACAGAAATCCCAATAACTGCCTGTGACAAGATCGTTCATTCTGTGGCCTGCTGAGCACAGGAATATATGACCCTCTGAAATACAGCTGAAACACTGAAGTATAGTTCCTTTTTCAATTGACTTATTTTAACTGGAATTTAAAATAATCAGCCACTCTATTTTTTTTTTAGATTTATATAATTATATAAGCACCACTAAGACTACAAATAAACCCTTAGATGATTGTGAAACAGCAACAAGAATCCAAGAAAAACTCCAAGTTACCAGAAGAATGTTCACTCGTGGATGGAAAGATAAATATTTCTAAAACTCACATCATAATTTTAGCAGTATCCGAAAGAATGTTTGTTTTTTTCAGTTTATCTTTTACCTTTGGTAATTAGAAGTTATGGTTCTTGCCTGGAGGAACTCCGGTTTCTATTTAGCTTTAATTTCAGTGCATGAATGGAATGCAGCCTTCTATGCAAAATGCACATACTGCCCTATGGCTTTCTCATGACTGAGGATGTGCTTGTCTGCTGCTTGGTGAGCTAGGGCTGGAAAAAAACCCAAAAAAGTCTCTGCATTTTGGACAGTGTAATGTCCTTTGCTTATGGAAGTATGGGATAGATTTGTACATAGATATGGTTCTTGGTATCATTTCCATGTATGTGAGCAAGGTAAATAGATATATTTGCCTTTTAGTCATGATTGCATTTATGCTCATCACAAGGTTTTGCTTCATTAACTCTTTCATTCTGAATTTTCAGTCAAAAAAGGGGTCCCCTACCCATTCTTTTCCAGAAACACTGTTATAGAGAAACACAGATAAACCTTAAAAAAGGAGAATCATCTTTTTCAAAGGTCATACATCCTAAGGAATTTAGTCAGTTTGATTGACAAAAATGTTTTATTTAAGGTAATAACTGCTTTTATAGCACACCAGCTCTCTTCCCCAGCTAAGCTACTTGGAGATCTGTAAAAGCAGACAGAAAAGCAGATGATACCAATTAAAATTTTATCAGAAGCTGGTTTACTGTGCAATTTATTTCGTGTAATTGCAGAACTCAGGCATCCAAAAATAATAAGATCATTTCTCCCCAAATCATAAGAATCTAAGTAATAAAAATGCTGAGCTGTTTTTATTCCTTGATGTTAGATACACTCTGCGTGACCTTCTACCTAGTCTGTGTCATACCTTGCTCTAAAAACAGCACATGATATTGTATTTCATTCTTCTAAAAAGTTTCCTATGTCCCTGGACATTCAGCAGGTCTCTCTGACGTATCATCAGTTCCTGTGCACTTTTATTCACAAATTTGTTAAAAAAATAGCTGTAAGTAAGAGTCCTTCCATGTGTGCATTCAGTTAATCAGCGTGAGTTTTCTCATCAGTGTGGTGTCTCTTGGCACAAACACATATTAGCAATAGCTGCTTCAAAGCTTGTATGTTAAATGCTGTTTAAGCAGAAGTTGGTATCATATTTCTTCATTTAGTCTTACCAATCCCAACATTTTGCGAAATCTGAGTCAAACTTTGAGGTGAGGTTACAAATCATGGTATTAAAAAATAAACAAATGTACTTTTTTATGTGTGTTTTTTTTATAACTTATCTTTATAACTTATTTAATAGTACCATGTGCTCATTCTTTTTGCAGAACAGAATTACAGGAACCATTTCTTTATGAAATGCAGTAAATTTCATAGCTGTAGAGAGAAAGGCTATGTTGGCAGCTATACTGCCTTTGTAGCATTAATTAACCATTTAAAACGTTCATGCTTTCCTACCCTGCCAGCTATATAAAAAGACATCCGAAGTGATGCAGGGGGAAAAGATAGAGCAGTCTGGCTAAAAAGTGCTTGAGAAACTCTCACAAAATCAGAGTCTAGTTTGCAAAAAAATAATTTTAAAAAGTTTGTAATTTTAAGTGCAGGTTCAAAATTTTGGTATATATTTAAAACATAGTGAGGAAATGTAAATAAAGATGGAATAGTGGACTAAAACAAAAGATTAACAAACAAACCAACATATGTTAAATTTCCAAAATATATCTTATTCCTAGAATGGCATGCTAAGCATGGAAATAGGCAAAGTCAGATAGGATTTCTAATACTGTATTCAAGTGTTTATATTGCCTTTATGTTAAAACTCTAATGGGACTATTTTTTTAACTTTCTAAAGTTTGGGGCCAAAGTCACTTACATTTTTATTGCTAGACCAAACTATGGCTGCAAAAGGGCTCTTTTAATTTTGTCTAATAAATCAAAATGAAAATTATATTAAAATATTTAAATCAAATATAACAGCATGAACTGTTAAACACTGAAGGCTGTCATATCCTACTGGAGAGTTTAATACTGATAATAATTCTTTGCATTTTTTGATTCAAAGCACACTTGATTATCAACTAATTATCTACTGATTATCAATTATTTACCCATTTACCCTCTTTGACATACCATTTTACGCATGGAATAATTTGAGTGGATCATATTTACCTGGCACTACATTCTGACTCAATGACACAGTGAAGATCAGACTTCAAATTTCTGAGCACATTGTCTTCCACTGGCAGTTAATTTGATACATTTGATTACACTGAGTAAATGTGAACAAATATTTTTAGTAGCTAATCTGTATTATGAATTATCATTTTTAATTAATCAACTACTGATTGAATTTGATCTATCTGACATCAAAGTCTGCAGCCTGGGTTTTCTGAGAGTTTAAATGGTTGATTCTGTTAAGAAAAGTGAAGATAAATTGGCTTCAAGTCTGAAGTGCAGCATTTTACATTCATTGTGCACTTCCAGACAAGTGGAAGTGATTCCACAAGTAATGTGGGTCTCTGGACATGAACCCCTTGTACTTTAATCTCAGGCTGTAGTGTCATCATGCACCTCACATGGCAAGGCAGATAGAAGAAATTGCACTGCTTCAAATGTAAACTCTGGAAAATAAGGAATATGAAAGCAAGACACGTCATCTCTACAGCTCCAACTTGTCTCCTTTGGCAAGTGATGACACCACACACCAGGAATGCAATAGCTCTGCAGATGGTGCGGGACACTTTGGGAGCCAAAGCCAAGGCAGAGCATTGAAAGCCAAACTCTTAACTCTTCTCTTTGTTCAGACAAATCCCCAGCTCAGATCAGTTACTTTGAGTAGGAGACACTTCTCATGAACCATCCCAATATCTCTAAATATTATTTTTCTCTTTTCTTCTGCCTTCAATGTGACTTGCATCTATTTAACCATCACTAAATGCTGGAGTAGTTTCTGCAGGATACTTCCAGCTTGCTCATAGTTTCTGTGGTGATAGGAGAGCTTATATACCAGTGCAGGCACAATCTACAGAATTAGGTGTCGACAAAAGTCTTGTTTCATGTACATGTTCACTTCTCCTCTTGCTGCAGGAACAGCTCTGGTGAACTGCTGCTCAGTTTGTTCACCATTCCATACAGCTACATACAGTCCATGGCTGCAGCCGGACTGAGAACAGGGAAATACTGCACTTTAAACCATTAGAATAGAACCCCAGGGAAAGCAATTATTTCTGCTGTTTACTTCCCAGATTTTGGACACCTCAGAAATGATGTGTGACCAAAGCATTTATTTTGAGGAAAAACAAACTCAGCCAGAGAGTGCTTCCAATTCGCAGCCTGTGGCTGTGGCTATGGTAAGGACAGGCAGGGAGCAGGTTTGGGTGGAAATAGTAAGTAGAGCTGCTCTCCTCTCAGCTCTGGCTGCAGTGTGTTTTTCATTGCATTTGGCCCTTGTAAAGCAGGAGCATCTGACCTAATCATTCAGCAGCTTTGTTTGACCACATTCTGTCTCTCTCTTTAGGAAACATGATTACTGGGTCCTAAATGCTTCCGAGAGTCTTTCATCTTTCCTCTATCTAATTAATGCTAATTTCCTTGATGGTACTCCCAAAGTATAGCTGGAGCCTGGATGTAGATTACAGAGCACTTTACAATATCAGCAGTAAATCAGACAGAGATTGTGAAGCACATATAATATGCATTTCCTGAGAGTTGTGAAGGGTGGGACTTTATCTTGCAGTGCATTAGTGCCCCTTAGATTGTGTAACACTATAAGGAACTCAATTATCATGACACTTGGTCGCCTGGAAATCCTCTTCCATTACACTGTATGCCTATTTCATTTCTGCAGACAAATCAGTTTGACACATGTTAACCTGAAACTATAAATTATGTCTTTTAGACAATTTTCAAGAGTGATTCTCCCAAGAAGAAAAATATGTTGAGAGGAGTACAGAGGGTCTTAAATTGTCTGCCCTCATATTTTGAACCCAGAAGCATACCTGAGACATAAGAGAAGAATATACACTAAAAGATATACTCAGCTTGCGCTGTAGGAGAAACGATATGATCAAATTAATTAAAAGAAAATTATCCTCCATTTTAGAGATACTAACATTATATAGTAAGATTATATAGGCTATTTGGTTATTTTTAGTGTAATGTTTTGCCATTTGACTATATAACTTGAGTCAAATCATGCAGCCAGCATCATTCCATGTATAGCTGCAAAGTCTTTCATATGACAATATATGATTGCTTTGACCAGCATGTTTCGAGGTGTATCTGTGTATGTACATGAAGAAGTGCAGATGGAATTTGTAGAACAAGCTCTACATACGTCCAAAATGTTCTAAAAGCCAAACCTACCCAGCTCTGTAAATCTGGTATTGACTGTACTCCATTGTCTGGTCACTTCCAGTGGTGGAAAGCAGAGATGAAGTATGACTCTTTTGGCTTGGTTGTATTTTGTCATCACTTATCACTGATTAGCCAGGATTCCGATCAGCCCAGGGAATTCCCACAGATTTAGTCTCCACTACAGTAACTCGTTGATGGCAATACAACCCCCCCAGTACAGTTTACAACTTGACTCAGATTACTGTTATAACTCCCACTTACAGGATTGCCTCAGTTTCTCTGACTCATCTTCTCTTACTGCCAAAGATCAGAAAATCTGTCAGATCTTCCTAGCTAAAACGCAGCATCTTCTAAAATCCATGCAAGGAAGAGAAACTCAACCAAATTGACACTTTCTTCCAAACTTCCCCATGTTTTTATCTGAGTTTTTATCTGGATTATAAAATGAGAACAGGATCAGAACACATGTATATAAATTTAAGGGAAATGCTACATTGATCTTAATCCAGACATGTTTTTCTGAGCCATCATATATGAAAATACATTAATTTTTTTCAATAATGGCTTAGCTTCAGTGCCCCAAACTCAAATTATTTTCAGCGTAAATTATAATACCCATATTTTACAAATCTATGTGTTATTTCATATAAAATATGAAATACTTTTAATAGGGAGTTTTAATACTCCCTTTTAGTAAAATACAGTAGCTGGCTCTTCTACTGAAAAAATCATTAAATATTTCCATACTGGCTTCCAGCTTGTCTGGTGTTTTTGCCTGGCAGAATACAGTGCATCTTTGTATGTTATTAATGGGCTGAGCTTCTGGACAAGACCATGCTTTTTGCCACTGCAGAATTTCCTTACAAACAATGTGCTGTAAACCAGACAGGAACAGAAGTTTTCGTACATCCAGAGGACTATTTTTGACAGAATAAGTTAAGGCACTTTCATCAGACAAAAGGTGAAATACCTATTTATTCTCTTCCAAGCATAAATTAAGTATTTTTAAAAAATCCCAGACATTTTAGCAGTTGCAAAACTGCGAGGAATGTGGAAGGCTGTTTATCTTCAGGTCTGGTCTTAGGCCTGCATGAGTCCTCCCCTCTTTTTGGCTCTAAGATGAAGGATAATGGTGTGAACACTGCACATGCAGAACTATACAGAAGAGTTGCTAGATGTGGGTGGTGCTGACAAATCCCTGTCAAGCGTCAGAGGACCATTTCCAGGAGTGTTGCAGGCTCTGGGATGGGAAATGTGCCATTCTCAACAGTACTAGAAGCCATGTGCAACACCGCTACATCCCCCAAGCACTTCTGAGATATCCCAAGTGCTAAATACTGAGATAAAGCATTTCAATATTAGGTACCTTTGGTGCCCTGGCACCCAGGAATGCTGTAGCAGAGCAGTGCAAATAGATGAGTGCCTGAAGCTCAGCTAAGATTTCTCTGTACTTCATGGCATGCTCAGCACAGGCGGTGAAACTGGAGAGCAGCTGTGCCTGGCCCTGTGCCCAGTGGGCAGGAGCTGGTGGAGATGGTTCTTCTCATATGGAGGACTTAAAGAAGAGGTTTTCTTGGCTATGCATCTGTCCCCTTAATCCTCAATCCTACAGCTGAACATGTCTTCTGAAATGAAGACAATTAAGAAACCTGTCTAGAAACTGCCAGCCCTTTAAGATCTTTATACTACAAAGATGATTTTTGGGGAATCTTCCAGAGATTGTCCCCCCTGGAGCAGAAATAAACATGTGCCTTGGTCTCAGCTGCAATATGACATAAACCTGGCTAATGTGTTAAAGCTGGGAAAAGAGAGTTCTGCTGTTGAGCCAGCATGTGAGTTGTAGGGGACTTAATGACACACTTCCCCTTGTGCTGTCTCCCTAGTGGGGTGCGGGGGGGCGTGCAGCTCTGTCAGACAGGAATACAGGAATTTTCTGAAATTACCTGATCTACATTTACCAAATGACACCGTGTCCCCTAAGAGACAACAGGAAGGTCACATGGAGCTGAATATTTGCTGAATATATGCCAGCATTTCTGGCTTCCTTCATTCTAGAATGATTTGAATCAGGATAAAACCAGATGCAGAAGTGGCCCCTTGAATCTCTTATTCATGAAGTTTAATACAATAAAAGACAAGGCATGAGTCACTAATTTAAACTGCCTCAATCACATTCACCAAATTTATGTATTTAACCATCAGCAATCTAAATTATTTCAAATGTGCTTCTTCCCCATTTTTCTATTCACCCTCATCCAAGACCTACCCTTCTGCCTCAAGACTTGTAGGTTTTGAATAAAGAAAATCAATGTTATCCATTGTTTATCAAAGTGAAAATCTCTAACTCAGTACAGGGTGAAAACTTAAGAGCATGTCCCGAGCTTTGACTAGGCCACAAAGTGAAAAGGTAAGAGGTTCAGTGTTAATTTACTTACAGAAGAAGGGATGGGGGTCTGATCAAGGTGGACTTGTATTTCCTGACTGCTTGGTGTGCCATCAAAATGGTTTTGTGCACAGTGGCTGCCCCATGCTTAGAAGTCTCATATCCTGGAATGACATGTAAAGAAATGAAAAAGGAAGAAGCAGTAGTTGAGTTAAAAAAACACACCAGAATATGAAAATGTGTATTTTTTTAAAGGAAAGAAGAGTATAGTGAAGGTCCTAATGTAAGGTCTGTAGTGGGAGAAACAGCCTGTCTTAGATGACAAATTTTATTTTTTTTAATTTTTTTTTTTTCCCTGGAAGTTTTTCATTCACCATTGGAAGAAAATACTATTATTTTTAATCTGCTCTAACAAGATGAAAATTCAGATAGTTTTTTCCTTCAGCTGTGTATAGCACCAACAGTCACTTGCTGGAAGCAACACCCAAAGCTCGGGACCATGCTGCATGTTCTTCAGCACCATCTACTGGTGCATGCCCTGTCCACCACATGGGCACTGCATCACCTACAGCCCTTGAGAGAGTCAGGAAGAAAGGAAACAGCTAAAATCCTCCAAGACGCTGCCCATCCATAGCAAACCTAAAGACTGGCCTGGCTGAATTGGTGCTTAAATAGATTTTTGTTCTAATAAGAAACCGTACAAATCATCCATTTAGAAGCTGTGTAACTGAGCTTATGGTCATACATGTCCCCTAACAAAAACATAATGAAGGCCAGGGACAGAGTAAAACAGGTCAGAGTAAAACAGAACTCATGAGGTAATGGAAACACAAGATGAGGTTATCTGGGCAGTCAAAAAAACTACAGGAAATGTAAGAAGATATTAACGTAGAAAAGAGCTTTTGGAAGCTGAGACAGGATGTATTTCCTGAGATCTGTGCCTTAAAAATTACATTCCTGAGCAGGCTTGGACTATTATTCTCTAGTTTTGCAATATTCTTTTTAAAATATAAAAATGATTAAGAGAGAGGTGTGACTGTGTCTTTGAAAAAGACATTAGATAAATAAGCTTGGCCCTCTCTGACTAGAGCAGTTCTACGTACCCCTTCAGTGAGACAGATCTGGGGCTGGGTTTATTTAATCTCAATTGTCCTCAGAAACTGACATGAAAACCAAAAGGAAAAAAAGTTGGGAGCACAACTTGCAGACACTGTAAATTAGTGCAACTCACTGACAATTAAAACATTTCCTGATTTGCTACAGTGAAGGAACATTCCACTCGGTTTGATGCCTTTTCTGCCAGTGGAGTAAACCCAAATTCAAACACAGACACTGAGTAGGCCCTGAAATATATTCAATAAGCTGAATGATTTTTGTTGCCAATTTTCAGCATTTGTTTAATTGACAAGAGGTAGTGTGCCAAAGGTATTCCAGACAGTCAGGAATGAAGTTTTCCTGAAAGAATAGAGAAAAATTATATAACATAATGTGCTACTGACATATTTAGATAAATACTTGTTGATCTTGTTTAAGTTCGTTTGTTTGTATATCTACAGCACTATCTTCACAGAAGCAGTACAGAGAGAAAGGTGTTCTCCTCACCATAGAACCTGATATCAAAGAAATCAATTCCAATAAAAATCCAATGGTAAAAGGCTTCTATACACAACTTCCTACTTACAGATGCTACTTTTTAAAAATTTTCTAAATAACAGCATACTTAATTGCAGCATCAGCAAAATGTTGACAAAATGAATATTTTGCAGCATAAGCTTGCAGTGTCTCTTTTTGATGGCAACACCTTTTGAAAGGTCTGATGAGAACAAAATTTAAGCAAAATATCATTTAGCATCAGTGTTGTGGCAAACACAAATGCCTCTGGTTGCTAAAGACAGGATAACTCATTTATTTGCTGTAGCTGAGGAATCCAGCAAGCTGTACTTCCTCATGACGTGTACAGGCTTGTGAGCTTTGGTAATTTATTCAGAAGATGTTGCTTCCAAAGGAAATAAAAGTACCTGAGACATCTTCCAAAGTTAATGAAAGTTAATGAAGCTCTGTTTGATAGAAATGGCCATATGTGTGGCCAACAGTTTAGTTCATATATCAGTGGATGAACAGACCATGGGTAAAGCAAGACTGCAAACAAGTGAGGTTAGGGAGATGAAGGACTGAAATTATAAGAGCCAGTAACATTCTTTGAAAAGGCAACTCATAAAGAATGGGTGAAGACAGATTTAGAAAAAAATAAAATTATGGAAAATTTTTCCTCAGAAGTTATTCTGGAATTGATACAGATCAAGCTGTTTACTATTTATGCACTTCTTTGAAAAGGCTAAAAGAAAACACTCGAGTAGGCTTTTGCGGTTCTAAAGCCTTCAACAGGCTTCTCTGTTGCAGTGCAGTTTTACTATGTTTCCAAATTTAGTCATTTTAGCAACTACAAGCTCAGAAAGTTGCTACTGTACTTAAGTGAAGATGAGAAGTTGGCAACATATGATTCCAGATGGCTTTAAGACAGATCCAGGATGCCCAGATAGAGCTGAAAAGTGTTTGGTGAACATATGGGCGAGTGAATTTCTTGTAGATTTTGTAATATGTTGATAGCATCACATTTCTGGCAAAAGATGAACTACTTGTTCCCATTTATAAGAAATTAAAGCATTGATAAGTGTTTGTCTTGGATGACAGAGAGTGAAATGTGCACCAAAGAATTTCCTAGTAGCATCTATAACTGAGGCAGAACAAATCCTAGAACTTTGTGTGAAAACATAAAACAAAGAAACCCCACAGCTGGGGCGCTAAACATGGAATTTGGCCAGGACTTGCAGATGTAATGATAATTGCATCTTCTTTTAAGGGCTTCAACTCAGTGTGTCAGTCAGTGCTACAATTTGGTCTTCAAGTGCAGTTCAAAATGCTATTTCAAGCTACCATGTCTTCCATCCTCCAGGGACAAGTCAAAACGTGACATTAAAGGAAGGTGCTATTCCTTGGTCTGAGGGTAATCAAAGAGATCTAAAGATTCTGAGAGTCAATACCTGAGCAGATGGCCTGTGGCAGTAACAGATTTTAGCTCCTATTCCCTTCCCATTCAGTGTTTTACACATCATACTTATCTTTAGCTAGTACTAGCATAATATGTCCTATGTGCAAGTAGCAGAGCCCAGAATAAGATTAAGGAAGAGTAAAACATTCCTCCCACGTGCACACATGAAGGATGGGATTTTTCCATGCACATCAACAAGCTCATCCAAGAACTACAATGAAAGGAATGTAGCTTCCTGTTAATAAAGCCAAAAACTCGTGGCAAGGAGTATTTATAAATAATCCAGAGCTGACACTCCTACCTTTGGTTAGCATGGGGACATCTGTGCACCCAGAGGGTGTATAGGCAGAAGGGAAAGGACTCCTTGCCAGTCCTCACTCCATGCCACAGGCTCAGCCAGCCCAGAGTCTCCTCAACTCCCCTGCAGTTATGCCTGCACAGAGGTGTTGGCCTTCGTGCACCAAACCCACATCCACAAGGAATTAGCTGTGGTTCACAAACAGGTTGCAGTCTCAGACCCTGGTCCACAGTCTGCTTCATGCACCCCTTCAGGGGAATTCATGTACTGCCAGTGGTGACACACCCCAGCTCCAGTGAAAGTCACTTCCACTGCTGAAGTGGTCACTGGATAGATGGATGGGGAACCCTGCAAGAAGATTCCACCAAGGGGTAAGGTCCTACAGCTCAGTAAGCAAATCACATTATTGTAGCAGAGAAGTAACTATTCTAGTAGCTGTGTTCTGTATTGCTTCCCCTCTGGTTTAAATGACAAATAGTGGATGACTTTCCAGAGAAAACACAAAGAACCAAGCATGCAGTCTCTTGATTGCAGACTTCTAGGCAAGTCCAAATTTCTGGGTAATTCAACTACACTGTCTTGCTGCAGGGAACCTGAACACTGTTTAATGAGGCTGGGTAACTACAGCTATGTCCTAGTGACAGCTCAATGTTTTTGTAGATAGGCAGGGTATAAGAGCACCTGAAACAGTTTTCTAGTAAACAGCATTAATCAGAGAGTGGTTGAGAAGTTTCTATTGAGAGAGTATGAAAAACACTGCCTTTGGGAAGAAAGCAAAGCTGGAAATTTCAGTTTTGAGTGATGGGTAAAGGGTTAGGGCTGGACTACTTGTAAGACTACTTATAAAGTATTCTATAATCTTTATTTGATGTAATTTAATAAACTAGTCTTCATTAACTGGAAATGTTGTTCAACACAGCAACATATCCTGTTATTTTAAAGATCTGTGTCTCAGCTTCCAACAGGCTCCCATGTGCTCCCACTCCAAGGCAAAGGAGTCCACAGGAATACTATCCAGGATCCTGCAGGGAGCAGGGAGTCAACAAAAAGTGTAGATAATGCCCACTTCAATCAACGCTGACATTGAGTAGGATTTTAGGAAGTTAAAGAATATTCGATAGCATTGCCTATTACCATTTTAATGAACTGATCATTTTTTTCAGAGGACTGTTCACGGTCACAGAGAAAACTGAGTTCTTACAGTCACTGCAGCTGTGCTGTAATAGATAATTTAGTCAGAATACACAATGATATCTCTCCCATGTATGGCATGTACTATAGAAACATAAAATAATTTACTTAATGGAAATTTTGTCTTACCTGCAATCATTTCACCTTTTTAGGACAATATTTGTGGGAACAGAGGAGTCATTTAAAAGGCATCATCCATCTGTGGAAATTAAGAGTACAGATTGTTATACTTAAATGCTACTTTTAACTCCTAGAATGCATATTTGAGTCTGTTTCACTCTGATGATACCTGGGAGTTATTGGAGACTTATGCAAACTGAGCTTGTGGGCCTAGATGAAGCATTTGAACCTATGCTTAAAATCACCAACTTATCTGAAATTTTGCTTAAGCATTCAAGCACACCATCCACTGTACAGCTAGGGCTCACTGGCATAGTGTATCATAACAAGTGGTCAAAGAAATTTCAAAGACTTCTGAATGTAGAGAATGCTTTGATTTACTTTTATTTCCCAGCTACCTGTAAAAACTGGCTTTTTGCCTTGCTTTTGACTATGCTTCACTAGCTGTTAATCAGAACTTTAAGTCTCAAAGGGACAAAAATGCAGCATTAAAATCAAGTTAAATTAGTATCCTAGAAAAAAAAACCCAATAAAATTAGTATGCAGCGTTTGACAACTTTACTGGAAAGTCCAAAAACACTTATTCAAAAGCGCTATCTAAATAGTAAGAAGAAAAAAAGTTAAATTCTTGTTAATTAAATGTTTCTACTGAACATTTTCAAGAATAACATTTTTCTTTTCTTTTCTTTATTTCTAGACAACTGCGAAAATATGCATAGTACTGGAATCTACCCTGCTGGGATGGGTAAGTAAACAAATTTTGGCAGACTAAGTTGTTAATTATTCTGCTTGTTATAGCAAGGTAATTACAATCCTTGCTAAGGGTGAAGAATGAAAGACTTTCATAGGTATTCAGTAGAATTTAATAACAAAGTAAGAGCATGTGAGCAAGTTTTAATGATGTTGGATAGATTCAACTTCAAAGAGTGGGCATACTGAGGTCATTTAATTAAAAACTTATGGAATATGTGGATAAAATATGCTCTTGACTGGTTATTAGCCAAGAATATGCTCTTGACTAATATTAGTGAATATTAGTGAAGGTAACATGTATATGGCCAGTCTGCAAAACAGTAACAAGAATCTCCTTGTAACAGAAATGGTAATGGTTGAAATATTCAGTCAGAAAGACACTATTTTTAAGTTGTGAAGAGAAAATAATCAGTCAGCCTTTGGCTGCTCCTATGCATATCCTAGTTTTATCTGAAAAATTAACTTCTGATATGGTCCATGCATTTCAAATTCAGACTGGAGAGTTGAAAGCCTGTTAAAATGCTGGCAGATGAAACAAAGAAACCCAAGCAGTTGCAGATTTGCTAGGAATATCACTGGTGAGGTAGACATATAAACTGTGAGGGTTGCAGATATATACTGCAGACCAGAAGGATACAGGCAAATTTTCCAGCTGTGATAGCAGCTCTTTACCTAAAGGCATTGTCATCTGGCACATCATCACTGCACTGCATCACATCACTGCATCCTAAGCAGATGCTCTGACTCTCTCTCCTTTCTTTCAAAGATTTGTTTTTGGAAAGTGCTTTTGGGCAAAGACTCTAACAGCAAAATCACAGTTCAGTCCTTCAAAGGGCTTTCTGTTGATTCCTGAGCCGCATGGGGCACCTGGTGACAGCAATTAGGAAGAGGGGCTTGGCACATGTCTGTAAAGGCAGGGATTATGCAGTGGTGCACACAGCACTAACTGGAGAAAATGGATTTCTATTAAAGAAAAGGTAAAGTCTGGAAAAACGAGATGATGTGGAGATGAGGGCTTTCAGCAAAGTCTCTCCCCTGTTCAGAGGCTGGGAGTGGTTAGACTCATTGAAGGACCAGTAGAAAAGAACTTAGAGAAGAAAAGCAAGGGTACCATAGGTAGTTGTCCTGGGCAATGTATCCACTGACAGTTGCAAGGTAGAATGATGGATCAGGTCTGTAGCTAGATTAGTAATTTTTGTGAGCCCCCACCTCTCTCTTGCACAGCAGTCATGCAAAGAGTATGGTGCTTGACTGACCCTGGACTGATGCACAAGTATTGAGAAGGGTTAAAATTTGAGTTCTATCCAATGGTGGCTTGGAGTCACATAAGGTCTTGGAAGAGGTATAAACCAGGGAACGGCAAAACAAAAAAATTATCTGTGAAATGTTCATCAGCAAACATGTCAAACCAGATTATGATTACCCAGAGAAGGGCTGGTACATCAAACAGGAGCTTGGCTTTCTGATGAGGGCGGCTTGTTGCGTGTTGGGTATTTGGCGGCCGTCTTTGTGGGAGACAACAGAATTTGCCCAGAAGAAAATATGGTGAAGGGCTATTTTCAAAGAGCTCTGCTGACTCCACCGAAGCTATTTGTGGCTCTGATTTCTGTCATATTCCTTCACAGCATTATTCTGTTTCAACAAAAACGTATGTTGTGTGTCTGCATGTGGTGAACTGCAGATGTGCTGGAGAGGAGGAAAAGTTCATTTCAAACTTGCATGTTGAAATACTTCATGCAGCGTGAACTTATTTTCTCTTTAAACTAAATATATATTTGTGTACATTAAAAAAGTGCTGATTTTAACTATTTTTGTTTCTGATCTGGGAACTCAAAGGTTCTGACTGACTCTGTTCAGTCATCTGAACAAATTTTTGCTTTTGACTGAGCTATTATTACACCTTGGAGACCTAAATAGTTCCAGTGTGTGAATTTGAAGGTAATTTGACAAGACATGTGGAATCTGAGGTAGTAGAAGTACAGATAGAGGTTCATTTTCTTGCAGCAGAAAAAAATTATTAAGAGTATAACCTGGCCTGAAATGCCAACTCAGCAACAACGTGCCACAAAAATTCCTTTCCAAACATTGTGGCATCTGTTAATGCCAGGAAACCTCACAAAAGTTAAAGAATGTGATTGAGATGTTCAAAGTAAGATTCTGAATTCTACTTCTAGCTCTGGTGATGACAATTCTTGGTTTGTCTGTGAAGGAAAAGAGAAGTATAGTTGTTATATGGATAGATCTACCTTGCCAGCAAAACCCAGTAGCATGTGTGACAATAATAACCAATACTCAAAACTCCAACATATTAGCACATGCCAGTAACTATACTAATAACTTTCCAAGAATCCTGGCCATGTTAGTTTGCTTTTCAGCATGTCCCAAAGGCCAAGCCACCAATTCTTCTTGGCTGCCTTCTGTCTTTTCCTGCTGATGCCGATGCAGCTGCAAACACCTTCCCTCATTTTGCTGCGGTGCTAGTATGACAGTGAAAATACTGAGATCTGTAGATTTAGATATATAAAGAGGGAAACTGATTTGCATTTCATTCTGATGGTATCTGAACTCCCTGCCATACTCTGAAGAATGAATCACGGGCGCTCATTCTGGCGACGGGCGGCTGTGCACTCCCACACTCTTTCCCGGGATCTGTCCGTCTCAGGACACGCTCTGTCACCTGGGTGGCCGGCAGCCATGGCAAATGAAAGCAGCATTTCAGAGTGAGCACACAGAGATGAGAAGGTGTGATGCAAATGGGTAATTCAGAAGTAAAAACTAGGTAGTTGTTCTAAAGTAATAATTAAGATTTATCATGTGTAAAATTCTCTCACCACATCTGAACCAAGGAGTGTTTTGGAACACCTGCGCTTTGCTCTTGGAAGCTCATTTGAGCTGGAAAATTATTCCTCCAGAGGCAATTTATTACCCATGTAACGGATGCTGTTCTGTTGAATATGTAGCATACTGAGGTTTGGCCACCAGTTTCACTCTTTCAACACAAACTGAAAATATGGAGATTGTGGGTTTGGAAGAATTTATTTTATTGATGTGGAAAACTTAGAATTTAACTTGGAAATTCTTTGATTAACTTCTGATTCTGTTTATGCAGGGAAAAGGCTGTTAATGTTGGAAATTAAGTTTAAATGTGTTCAATAACAAATTCCCTTCTTCAGAGACACCTCTTGTTTCACCTTTTCATGGGACACCATTCCCTGAACAAAAAGCCTATCTCCCAATAGGCTGCTACCAAGATTTTATATTTTAAAATATTACAAAGCTATATGATTTACAAATGAAAAAAAGTGAAGGTATGAGAGGCAAAAAGGGAGCATTTGCTCTTCTTACTGATGTGGTTTAAAACTGGTGAGAGCAATTAAGAAGCCATCAACTCTGAAAAAAAGCACATTGAACTGTGTACCCTGAATCAGATTAAATAATTTGATTTTTCTGTGAGTGATTTGCAGTACAGAATACACTTCCCTGGAGTGCATGCCTACCAATCTGACTGATGCAGAAGAAACTCTAAAACTAGAAATCTAATTACTTTATCTTTCCTTCCTAAATTTTTATTTGAAAAAATATTCTTGTTTCCTTTTATGTTTTAGTTTCAGTAAGCACAGGAAGACAGGTATGACTCTGTTTATTCTGCATATAGAACTGGGAAGGAATCACCTCACTAGACTGTTCACATCTATCTGCTGTCTGATTATTCAAAAACACACACAAGAAATTGTGAAATGACTAATCACAAAATGAAATTAGTTCATGTGAAACAGCTCTAGAGCAGTTTCTCGTCTTTGAATTTCAAATGTTCCAAAGTGGTCAGAATTTTACATTCCTTGTTCTAGTTCACCTCAAAATGACAATGGCAAGAATGTTTCTATTATCATCACTGCACAGTGGTTTGATTTACACTCCATTTAATTACAGCAGTTTTGATACTATTCCATTTTAAATGGTTTGCAAATATTTTTCCTTTTAAATTAAATAGAAGAGTTGTTTTGTTTTAGCTGCAAATTAATAGGAGATTTTAGGCAAAAATAGTTTAAAGTAAATCAGTTTGATTCTTCCCTGGTATGGATAGCTGTAGCCCAGATAAGCTTTTGTCTTGAGGCCAATCCCCTATCAGTCCTAACGGAAGGACTGGATTTATGTGTTTCCTCCTTACCTCCTTCTTTGTACGTTCATATTTGGATTAATGTCTTTGCAAATGTCCAAGGGAAAATGCCAGATCTGCAGAGACAAAGAACAGGTATTGCTATTTTTGCTGTGAAGCTTAAGTTTATATAATGCAGAATGACAGGCTGCTAGTGCAAATGCAACAGTACAAGTAAACAGAGTGGAAGGAAATATCTCAGAAGCCTACACCAGCAGATAAACTTTGCCATAAAAGGTCTGGAGAACAATTTGTGGGCTCTAAGGGGTAAGTGTTGAACTAGAAATAGGTGTTTTCATACAGTTTATTGCTATTGGGAGAAAAGAATAACAGTACACAGTACTGATCAAATCCATTACTTGAAGGTAGTTATAAAGGCAAATACTGAAAAACTGTTAGCTCAAAGGGATGTGGTGACATGGAAGTGGCTTATCAGAATTGTATCATTCTGTAAGCAAAGTTGAGTATCTCAGATTTCACAATGACTGCTTCAGATGTGGCCTTTCAAGTAAAGTGCAAACTCTGTTAGTACAGAAGAGACAGGATGCACTTCAAGAACTGTTTATCAAACAAATATAAAACCAGAGCTATAAGTTTGTTTTGCTTTATTCTTCCAATTTTTTTTAATGCCGTATTTATAATGTGACTTTCATGTTGATTATATGGATACTTTGGCTTTCAGATTTGTCATTCAAAGTCCTTTTCCAAGGCTTGTTGTCAAATAGCTGCAAAAGCTGTATTTGCTTCCAGCTAAGGCGACTGCCCCATTCTTGTCACAGAGGCTTCCTAATCACTGGCTTCCAAAAACTAACTGCAGATAATAAAAAGAGAGAGACCATGATATAAACAGCAGGGCTCCCCCTTTCACACAAGCCTACATCTGTTTCCTGATTTATACAGGAGTTAGGAGATTTGGGTCTGTCTGGATTTTTCTCCTTCGCCCTCCAGTTCCTATTTTAGTTCGTTTCATCAGCTGTGCAATTGAAAACAGTCTTCTTCCAGGCTCTCAGCATGGACAACAGGAGGTGTGAGAGTCATAACACATGATAATGCCAATTAAATCTCTATCCTGTATCATTACCATATCTGTCTTGAAGTTGCTCTTTCCGTCTTGGCTCTTTGTTCAAAAGACATTGTCTTGCTGCATAAACCTGCCCCATAAAAGGCCCCAGGCCTTGTCTGAGGACAGTGACCAGAGTCACCTTGCCATGGGGGACAGACACCTCCTCATGCCTGAGGCAGACAGTGACTTTGCTTTTTTCTGCTCAGCATTGCTTGCTCAGCATTTCAGTGTTGCCACTCAACTCTGTTCACCTGCTTCCCCCATTGGGTCTGCCTTTGCACTCCTAACTCATTTGCAGACCCTTTTGAATGTGGAGGCAGAATTATATTGACTTCCTGCACTAGCCTTGATGAGTGCACAGTGCCCATCCAGACACCACAGCTCTCCCGAGGTTTGGAAACACAGTAAATGCTGCACACTTGGGGTCAATTTGGAACCAACATACAAAATGGCTGAATGATTTATCCCATAAAAGCACAGCAGGGGCTTAAGCCCCCAGTTCCCACATCCCAGGTTACTTCCATAACCTACTCTTCTGTATTCACATTAGCTTTGGAAAGGAAGTGGTGCTGGGGCTGCTCTTGTGCCTTACTCATGTAATGGGTGCTGTGCCCTACAACCTCATCATTGCCTCATGTACCCCCATGCAAGGCAGAGCCTTACCTTAAATAAACTTCTTGGCATTTAGCAAGTAAACCCCTCTGATCATCTTACAGTACGCTTGTGCAACAACACTGAAGTTGGCACACATTTTTTCTCTTATGAGCCTACCTCCAGGAAGATGAGAAACCACAAGGAATCTGAGTGCTTTGAACACAGGCTTTGCATGGAATTCCTACCATCTCTCCTGATAAACACTTGGAATCAAAGTTATTTTCAGATGTCCCCAAAGAATATTTTCATCAGATTGCTGAGTTCATGACTGATAGCTTTATTAGTGAAAAATGTTGTTAATTGCCTGCTCAGCAGCAATAAAAAATATTACGGCACATTTTTTTTTGGCCAGATCTTTCTGACATTTTTTCCTTCCCTTCAGACTTTCCTCTGGCACATATGAATGAATGAACTGTGCAGCCCTTTGCCATTGCCAAGATCCTTATCCTGCATTGTAGATGAAAGGATGAGGAATTTATGGATCTGCTTTGCATCTCTCACTGCAGGCAAATATCCCCATTATCACCAAGAAACACACTAAGGCTTGGTTAGGATTTTAGGTACAACCTTGCTGTGTTCAGGCTCATGTCAGAGCTCAGCAGGCTGTTGCCAGGTGGATCTAAAACCTCATGACCACGTTGAGGCAGACAGGCACTATTTCAGACCTGAACATACTAAGCTACTGTGACACTGGCATCTGTACCTCTTTTTGATCCATTTTACCAATTCAAGTCTTCGGTCTTGAGCTGGATCTTGAATTCCACAGCTAAACACTGCACTTGCAGAAGTGCTGAATTAGTCTCCTAGTTGTGGCTGGAAGCTTGAATGTCAGTATTTTCAGCATGTTCTGTAAATCAGGTCATTCAGAGGCACTTGTATTTACTACACACTTTTCAAAATTAGGGCCAGGATATTACTTTGGAAAAACTAATTTTTGGTCTACTGTATAGTCAGTGGCACACAAAACATTTAATACAGAGAAGGGGTTAGGCTGGAAATTTCTTAATATATGAGCAGTTAATCTTGACACAGCAGAGATGAAATGAGGGCCATTTCTAACCCTGTTCTGATATCACTTGGCTATTTACTTCCAGCAGGAGGGCTTTGACCTGCAAGTCGTCTCTATTAAAAATAAATAAGGATAACAACTTAATCCACTACCAGCAGTCTATTATCAAAGTCCTAGGCTTGAGTATGAATCTTCAAATGCAATTCTGGTGTGACTATAATCCATACAGCACCAACATTTTTCATCTTGTACTTTCTATAGGAGAGACCATCATGGTGGGCTTACTGGAGCTCACATTTAATATGACTTCCATTGAGAAAAGTGTGTTTAAAAAGTTTTGTAAGCTTCTCCACTGTTTCCTATGGATTCCTCTTTAAAATTGCTGTTCTATTGGAACCTCATTACTGAAAACAGCTTTCCTCTTTCCTTTGCTCCTAATATGAAGGATAACTCAGAAGAATGAAAGTATCTGCTTTTAAAATACATAGCACTTGAAACTGGAGATAAACAACATATATTGCAGCTCTGGCCTTAAAAATATGAATGACAAGTATGAGTGTCACCTCTCAAAGAGGTGATATAAGGTGACACAACTTTAAGTAAGCTGAATTCTGAGGAAATAGCTGAAGTCTGTGGGAAGACTCAAATTCTTATTTAATTGGGAATTTTTCATTGATGGACACTGTCCTGTTTCCTATCCAAAGGCTTCCACATGATTCTTTGCTTGTCTCACATATCTACAAGATTATCTACAGAGAAATTTGATAAGAAAAAGTGGCCCAGAGTTTTGTTTTATTTTATTTTATTTTATTTTATTTTATTTTATTTTATTTTATTTTATTTTATTTTATTTTATTTTATTTTATTTTATTTTATTTTATTTT